>NW_027527574.1:355995-468252 GCF_008692635.1 Crocuta crocuta
CCCCCCGCCACCGCCACCCCCCCACCCCCGGCCATATCCACTGGGCCAGTGGATGCCTGAAACCATGGATAGAACCAAACTCTATATGCACTATGCTCTTGCCTATGCATACATGCCTATGATAAAGTTTAATTTATAAACAGGACACAGTAAGAGACTAATAATAATTACTAATAATAAAATAGAACAATTATAACAATATACTATAATAAAAGTTATGTGACTCTGGTCTCTCTCCCAAAATATCTTACTGTACTATACTCACTCTTCTTGTGATGATGTGAGATGATAAAATGTCTACGTGCTGAGATGCAGGGAGATGAACGAGGTCGGCTTTATGATGTAGTGTCGGGCCATTTACGGTCGTTCTGACAATACATCAGAAGGAGAACCATCCTCTTTCAGGATCACAATGGACTGAATTGCAGAAAGCAAAACCATGGATGAGAGGGGACTACTGTACATAGGAAACATGGTGGAGGTTGGAAGCAGAGACAGGAAGGCCTCAGGTATGCTACGGCAGCAGGGCTCAGCCTTGTGTTTATAAGGGACTGGGTTGGAAAAACTGAAGCTGAATTGGGACAGCTTATTTATAGCTCATATATAAAGTAAGTTAACAGGGAGTAACTCCGGAATTGCGGAAGTTCTGTGTTTCGCAAATTGTGGTTTGTTGTGTTTTGATGCACTGTCTTTAGTGGAGGCCTTGGGGAAAAACTTCGTGGATAGGGATGAGGTTGTTCTTCATCTTGCAGTAGAAAACGAGTGCCCAAAGGGTAGGTTTTAGATAATATCAGGATAACTGTCTTTCTGTTCAGAACTGGAGAAAAAAGATGTTTGGAATCGGTACAACACACATCGGCAAGGATGTCTTGTTCTCAACATGAACTGGCCTCTGCAACATGTCAGAAAACTGGAGCTGGAACATCGGTACATTGTAGAGGCTAGGGCCTCAAAAGGGCCTAAGCCAGAGAATTCTGAGAGCAATCATATGTAATAATCAATTTTAACTCCTCTGTGTATTATTCCATTGTGTTCCCCAAAGCTATCAAAATGGTCTCACTAAAACAATAGATTTCAATCTTCCTATGTCAGGAGGAAGATACGGGAAGCACTGAGCCTCCACTTGAGACAAAGCTGGACCAGGGATGGCAGCAGCAGGGGCTTGAATGAAGAAAATCGTGGGGCAAGGAAAGGACGCCTGAAGAAAAGACCACGAGTGGCCCAAACCCAGACCAGTAAGGCATAGATAGACAGCCAGGTCTGGGGACAAGAAGGATTTCCTATAGTTCCAAGAAATTCATGGAAGGGAAAATGGTAATGATGCTGACCATCTGATAGTGACAAGAGATAGAGACCCATGTTATTGTGACTGGTTATCAATGGGAGGGGTGAACTTGTAGGCTGCTGATGCATGGAGTATCTGGGATACAGTGTTGCTGTGAGGCTGAAATGAGATTTTTAAAAATGAAAGTCTTAGCATAACATCTTGCTTTTAATAGGCTCACAATATCTGTTGGAAGTTGACATTATTATTGACTATGGATGTCATGTTAGGGGATTATGTAAGGGCACTAGCTTAAAGGATCACATAAGATGTATTCTTTGAGCACATCTTGTAGGTAGCCAGATTCTCACATCTGCGAACACCAAATGGCACCACCATGAACACAGTGAGACCAAGGAATGACTAGAAGGCCATTCTCTACTTGTCACTTTTCCAAATATGGACAATGTTTGGGAACCCAGAAGTATAATGTTTTTAAAAACATGACATGGGGTGCCTGGGTGGCTCAGTTGGTTAAGCATCCAACTTCAGCTCAGGTCATGATCTCATGGTTTGTGGGTTCGAGCCCCACATTGGGCTCTGTGTTGACAGCCAGCTCAGAACCTGGAGCCTGCTTTGGATTCTGTGTCTCCCTCTCTCTCTGACCCTCCCCTGCTCACACACTCTCTCTCTCTCTCCCTCTCTCTCTCTCTCTCAGGAGTTTAAAAAAGAAAAAAGAAAACATTAAAAAAATTTTAAAAATAAATAAAAAAATTAAAAACATGACAAATCACCAATTATTCAAAAGAGTGGTTTCAGAAGGTCATGAGTCTGTGGGAGCAAGTGCAAATTTCCAATGATGAATGCACTGAGGCAGTGGTAGCTCTGTGAGAGTTTGTCAATTTTCTTTCATATTGAGCAGGTGGATGATCTAATAAATTCCACTATAATTTGGTGTCTTTATTCTTTCACTTAAGCTCAAAGAAAGAAGTAGCCATTTGATAAAAAGACAAGTCCCAGTGAAATATGTGTTGAGAGCAATCTTCTGTGACTAAAGGCATCCCCTTATATGATATACAATGTCCTGGATCCCTGGCGCTGTGATGGAGAGTGGGCTGGGGCTCGGAAGGTGACATAGGCAGTACTGGTGATAGAGATCTATATGAAGCAGAAGGCAGAGTTAACTTAAGGAACTGAATGGATGTCTAGCAAGTGGAAACCAAGATACAGGAGGAAGGATGGGCAGCAGATGAGAAACAGCATCAGCTTCTCAACATGATACCCATACCCACCAGTTTTACCAGCAGGAAGCAGCAGGTGGCAGTGTCTCCAACCATCAGAGTGGCCTCTATTATCTTGGCCTAGCTAGACTACCTCAGTTACAGCTGAACTAGCTGGGCCAGAGTATATGAAGTAGTCTGATAATAATAACAACCAGCATTTATCAAGAAATATTTGTGTACAGCCTCTATTAAAAGTTCTTAAATGAATTAACCATTTAATCTCACAGTGACTGTATTTAACAGGTAAATATCACTATCCCATGCACATTTCAGCTGCAGGGCCTTTGCACTTAAGAGTTTTCTCAGAAAGGAACACTAGTTACCTTCATGGCTTATTCTCCACTGCATTCAGACATCTGGTCAAGTGTTATCTAAGAGAGGACTATTCTAATTACTGCTTTAAAATAATCCATGTCACTCTTTATTCTATTACTATGCTTTATTTTTTTGCATATCTCTTATCTCTTTGATAGTACATATTCATTGTGCATTATCTATTTCCCCTCTAGAACTAAGTTCCGTGGTGGCAAGTAACTCACCTAGTTTGCTTATGGATGTATCCTCAGACCCCAAAATAGTGCCCTTCCCAGAGAAGTAGCACAATAAATCATTGTTGAATGATGAAGCTTCACTTTACTAGGAAGATTATGAATTCCAGGGAGTTTAAGCAGATTGCCCAAGTTCTCAGAGTGATTTATACAGAATCAAGCTTGGAATCCAGGCAGTGGGGCTCCAAGACCCCATATTGCTTCATGAGTACTTCATTACATGATCACCTCAGTCATAAAAAAGAAAAGGATGTAGTGCAAGCAGGGCAGAAGCATGTGGAACACTACTGTCCATAAACAAGGACTAGAAAGGATGGACACCCACATCTGGCCTCCTTGCTTCCCTCTTCCAGCCTGGGCCTCTGCACATGCTGCTGGGAGGCCCTGGAGCTCCAGGATGGAGGGTAGCCTCCATCTACCTCTATCCTTCTCCTCCTGAGCATGAGAGCAGGAAGTTGGGCTAAGCTGCTCTGAATCCTGGATACCAGCGATACCCTTACTGATGGATAAAGGATGGCAGGGTCTCTGTTTGCTGGCAAATTTCTGTGCAACAGTCCGGGGTCCTGGAATGCTCTGGTTAAAATACTTGGATCCCAGTCCTACTGGCTGAACTTAGATCATTCACTGCAGAGGGCACTACTGAGCCTCAGGACAGAGCTGGTCTTTGGAAACTCTGTTGAAGTCAGGGCTCCATCTTTATTGTTAGCTGACTATCTGGAGTCTGAAGGACTGGAATTTCAAGCTCCAGGTGTATCCTGGTCAAAGTACAAAGGTTCCAAAAGAAATAAATCACTCAGTTACACAGGCAATGAAAGAATCCTGGTGTGCCTAGTCACTATCATAGACACGGTAAGGGTAGCAAGATACTCAGAGACAGACATTCAAACAACCCTTCCATTAATGGATACCCAGTGAGACATAAGATACCCTGAGACATAGGGCTTGGGTAAGGCAACAGGGTGGGACAGGGTAACTCCACAGGTTATGGTTTGTGGTGATCAAAGAAAGGAGTCAAAGCTGAGACCTAAAATTTAGCCAGATGGACAGCAATGGTTAAACAAGGGGCATAACTAAGGTCAAACAGCACAAGAGAAGCCTGGTGCTCTAAGCCAGAGTAAGAACATTCAGAGCACAGGGCAAGAAGGAGAATCTGGAGACATTCCCTGAGCTATGGGATGCCGCCCTGGCCCTTTCACTGCACACTGTTGGTGACGGTTGGGGAGAGAGGCAGAGTCAGCTTGGGTAACACTGAAGCCATAAAGAGTGGGCTCTAATACACTTAGGAAAAAAACCAAAAGTGAGTATTCCTGTTGGTCAATCCCCAACGCTCAAAATATTTTGCAGATTCTGCTCTTTATGGGTTAGTACATTCTTTCATTAATTCAACAAGTATTTATTCAGAGCCTACTGTGCCAGATGCTGAAATAATTTATGCCTGAGGTGAACCCACCAAGCCACAGTGGTTTTTTTCAGCGTTTATACAACTCTTTTAAAGAGAAAAACTTGCTTGTCAGATACCCATCCCATATTATCCTGTCTTATGAAGATTTGTTTCTTTTAATATTTAAAAACTTTCAAAAATAGAGAATGCTGCTTTTGATTTGCTAGAAAGTCAACAAAAGATGTTTGAAAAGTTAATGGGAAATTGACTTTTTTTAAACTGAAAGGCAGTAATTTCTGCTCAGATGCTACCTACAAAGTCCATCAATCCAGGCTAGGGCTACTAAAGTGTATATTTTCAAAAAGACCACTCAAAGCATTTTACAGGTTTATAGGATGGTTTCCCTGAAGCTTTTTTCACCTTGTTCTTTTTGTGTTGTCTGCCATTTTGAATCTCTTAATGTGACTTCTCTGAGGGCCAATGGATCATGATACTGTAACAACTGTTGATTCCCCATTAATGTATGTCCACATGACTTCATACTCAAAGGGCAGAGTCTTTCAAATAAAAGAAGAATGTGCTAATTACTCACACTGGGAACGACTATTAATAGACCTACACAGTCTACGGCCATACCACCCTGAACACGCCCGATCTCATCTGATCTCGGAAGCTAAGCAGGGTCGGGCCTGGTTAGTACTTGGATGCGAGACCTACACATATTCACTGAGTGCCTACTTAGGCCTGAATATAAGAACAGAGGTTAAGGAACACAACTTTAAATTTCAGAAAGGACAGCCAATCCAGGTTGTCTCAGGAAATTTAACCTAAAAAAGCAAGGCATTTGAATAAAATATGTAGAGAATATGTAAAGGCCAAAGCTGGAAAAAAATTTACAAATAATACAAAATTAATAAGAATAATAATAAAAATGCAGGCCGAAATAGCAATTGGGAGCACTAACCCTGACTCATTTAGAAAGTCTCAAAAGTGGTATCTGGTAGACCAAGAAGAGCAAGATTATTTTCACCAATATATGGCATCAGCCAGCATTTTCCAGGTATTCAACAAAAGGTTATACATGCTTAAGCACTTAATTGAAGCACTGATAATGATAAATATGTGGAAATTGTTCCCACCATTACTTTCTACCTCAAATATTTCTCAAATGTACTAAATAATATCAAGAGTGGTTTGAAAGAGTATGCTTAATTTTTAAAAATAAATGTACTTTTTAAAATTGAAATATAGTTGACACACACTGTCACATTTCTTTCAGGTGTACAACATAGTGATTTGACAACTCTATATGTTATGTCTCGCTCACAAGTGTAGTTACCATATACTGTTACAATATCATTGACTATATTCCCTATACTATATCTTTCATCCTGTGACTTATTCCATAAATGGAAGCCTGTGTCTTTCTCTCCCCTTCACTCATTTTGCCCTTCCCCATGCCCCTCCCCTCTGGCAACAAACTGTTTATTCTCTGTATTATGGGACTGTTTCTGCTTTGGTTTGTTCACTTGTTTTGCTTTTTAAAACCCACATATAAGCCAAGTCACATGGTATTTGTCTTTTTCTAACTTATTTCACTTAGCATAATGCTTTCTAGGTCTATTCATGTTGTTTTCATTAAGGATATCACATAGGTTAAAAATTCATGCTCTATAATATAATAAAGTTTACACTGTACTCTCCGTGCCTCTTATATCCATAAAGTTATTACACTAAAATTATTCTCTCATGACTGAATGTCTCAATACAAATTATATACAAGTCCTACTGAAGCCATATTATGGTCTAATACACTAAAAAAGGATGATATGAACAGGCTAAATAGATTTCCAAAAATGTTAGAAGATAATATTGGCAAAATCCAGCATAAAAATCCATTAATCTTCACTTTTGAGCCATGAGCACTGACTGCAATGCCAGTGTACATTTTAACACTGATCCTAAATATTTTTTATTTTGACTTTGGGCAGATGTCATGGCTCCTAAAGTCTTTTTGATTGACAAGAAAATCACTCCAGGATCACAAGGCCTATCTTTTTTTCAGTATACCAAATAACCAATCAAAAATAACATGTCTCTCAGAAAGATCCTTTGAATGAACTTGGTCACATCTTGGATTGTTAGTAATGAAGCAAAGAACATGATTACTTGGAGGAGAAAGAAACTGAGGAGCACACTAGAGGCAACCAGCATTTATTTTTTCATATTACAATAATGGGAAATACCATTAGGGGTCCTGCCAAACATAGCAAGTCTGGGAAAAGCAAAAGGAAGGATTATGAGGTTTCAGATGACAAATGAAAATAGACGTCACTGCTTCAGGTCAAGGTCTCGCCTCTTAGATCTGTATAAAGAGCCACCTGCACCTTGCCAGGTGAGCTGTCCCTTCAGGAAGAAGGCTTTAGACTGGCCCAGCCCTTTCACTGTTAGCCTGTGTTGTGTGACCAAGAGGGACTAAACAATTTGTGCCACATCTGTAAAAGGGTAATTATGATAGTATCTATCTTTGAAAAAAAGGGGGGGGGGCGGCTGGGGGGCTCAGGCGGTTGAGCGTCCGACTTCGGCTCAGGTCATGATCTCGTGGTTCGTGGGTTCGGGTCCCGCATCGGGCTCTATGCTCACAGCCAGCTCAGGGTCTGGAGCCTGTTTCGGATTCTGTGCCTCCCTCTCTCTCTGATCCTCCCCTGCTCATGCTGTCTCTATCTCTCTCTCAAAAATAAATAAAATATTAAAAAAAGGGGGGCAGTTGTGAGAATTAAGGGAGAATAAGAACAATACTTGGCCAATTTTGTAGGCATTACATGAGTGTTAATTGTCACTAGGAGTAGCAGTACAGAAATGGTAGTAGTGGTAATGGTAGTTACAGAGGTAAGAGTAAGAGTAGTATTAGCACAGATTTGTTTGGGGTTTATTATCTGTCTTCTCCGGGAGAATATAAGCTCCTTAAGGATAGAAACTTTGTTTCATTCACTACTGTATTCTCATTGCCAAGTACAGTGCCTAACATAAGGTAAAAGCTTAATAATTGTTGAATGAATACATTAAAAATCTGCAAGCCTTCATACTCCTTTTTGTGTGACTTTTGAGATTTGGGCAACTAAAATTCACAAGTGGTTGAACATAGTCTCCAATATCAAAGCTGTATGTATGTGGTCCAGCACCCCCATACACCGAGACACACACCGAGGCATCACTTATGTTGCTTGCTGTGCCTCATTCTGATGGTCTTCTTTCCTGACATCTTCTTCCCAGGAGCCTCTTGGATGGCCAAGTCACTCTCCATTCCCTCCAAGCTATCCTTCTCTCTCCATCCCATGAAAATGAAACTGCCCTTAATTTTATCTCCATAAGGCCTAATCCTTGGCAGATACCTAATTACTCTCGCAAACTAACATGCTCTTCAATTTTGTTTAATATTCCTTATCAATTCTAAAATTCTACAAACTGATATTGTGTGACAATGGTTATTTCACAATTTGCTGTATGTGTGATGATATTCAAATGTGGAAAATGTGCTAATATTTGCCCTCTATCTGGTAATGAATATCTTCATCCAATGGAATAGCCTTTAATAATAGAACTCAGACATGAAAGCTGACCTCATCAGAAAAACACTGGTGTTGATAGAGCCTTGGGAAATCCCTTATTACATCAGAAGGTTTTATTTCCCAGGAGTAGGGCTAGAGCTCTTTAATTCATCCAATCACCTTCTCCTGACTACATCAAGACATAGGTGTCATTCCTGACGGTAGGTCTGGAATTTAACTTCCTTCTCCCCTATGAAAAGTAGCAGGGCAATCATGAGTGAGGGTGGACAAGAAAAGAGCAAAGAACAGAGGAGAGGGCAAGAAATCAGTGTAGAATGCAGCAAGAGATGAGAAAGTACAGGTGGAAGGGAGGTGGAAGAGCAAAAGAGAGTGCTAGTAAGCAAACAGGGGAAAGGAGAAAATGCAAGGGAGAAGACAGAGAGAACTTAGCACAAAAGAAGGCAGTGAAATGCAGAGAAGTCCACCAGACAATGGAGGCAGCTCAGCAGAGAAGACTGAAGTAAGATAAAAAGACAGGATACAAACGGACACTGAGGAGCCATTGTTGGTTATCTAGGTAAGGAAGGATTGGTGATCCAAATAAAAGGCATATTGTGTTTTTACAATTCTGGTGGTTCACTTATGACACATCTAGGTGTTTCATTTAATCATATCAAGTTATAATGTTATCATTACAACGGATTATTTTCAATGTATCATGTATAGAAGGCCCCTTAATCAAGGGGTAAAAGTGATATAGCTTCACCTCAAATCTATAATTATTCATACCTGAATTAACCTTACATTGCTGGAATCTTCCTGGTGGTGGTGCCTAGCTCTACTAAATGCTGTTCTTGACAATGTAAGTATTGCTATTATCTTGTCAAATATAATAGTATTTCTATTTACAGAAAAGGGAGCACTTATTTCTTAGAAAATGATGTAGGATTTCAATGCTTTGGCCAAATTAGCTGTGAGAAAGGACATGGTCCAGGTAGTCTTCAGAAAAGCCAGTTTACATATGGACGCTCTTCTCTCTCCATTCCCACTGCCCCACCCTAGTTGCAGCCAACATTGCTCACTGGAAATATTATCAAAGTCTCTTAGCCCCTTCCCCACTTCCATGTTTTCTCTTTCTAGTTAGCTGTAACACATCCAAAGTGAACTTTTGAAAATATTACCCCTCAGTCTCTATTTGATTTTTCATTGGTGTCACACTGCACAATGGACAAACCAAAGTTCCAATAAAGACTTACATGTCTTGCCACTGTGTGTCTCATCTTCATGTTCAGCTGTGACACCCTTTCCTGACCCAGAGACTGCACATACGTTCTGTCCTAAGAGTGGACCGCTCTTCCCTATTCTTCATCTGTTTAGCCAACTTTCAGGCTTACTGCCCAGATAAACAGTGTTTTCCTCAGAGAAGCTTTGTTTGACCACCCCCCCGCCTCCACCCAGGTCAGGTCATTCTGTTAACATGTTCATTGCGTATTTTACTTCATCTATACGTCAGTTCACATCATTATTCTTTAATACTTATTTGCATACTTATCTATTTGTGAACTGTGACTGCCAGTTGGTTGTAAGTTTATGAAAAAGGTGTAGCTTGCTCATTACTCTTTCCCAGTAGCTGCCATGGTTCTTATTACTTGACAAAAACTCAGTACATTGGGTGAAGGAGTAATTGAGATTGAATTTCCAACATTCTAGATTTGTTTATAATCCCAAGGAGTCTGCTTCAGGTAGAGCACACAGTGTTTTCTATGCATTTGTTTGTAGAGAGGAAAAAAGAATCCCTTCTGCTTCCCCTAAGTAGAATCATCCTGAATGGGTTCAGTATTGCAGCAGGAAGGTAGGGATGGAGATAGCAAGCTTATGAGTCTTTCATGTGTAGAACAGAGCCTGCCCTTGTCCCCCATGAAAGTAATATGATGCTCAGCTTTGCAGCTGCCTTGAGCAGAGGATTTGCAGGCCTTTTTAGTTAAGAGGGAATCTCTCTCAAGGGCAGAATGTAGTTGTAGGAAAGAGAAGCATTGGGGCACCTGGGTGAGTAGATTGAGCATATAACCTCAACTCAGGTCATGATCTCATGATTCATAAGTTCAGGCCCCACATCAGGCTCTGTCCTGTCAGTGTGCAGCCTGCTTTGGATCCTCTGTCTCTCTCTCTCTCTCTCATGTTTATTTATCTCTCCAAAATAAACATGAGAGAGAGAGAGAGAGAGAGAGAGAGAAAGCATTACGAGCAATAAACTTTCCATAAAATAAAGGAGACAATTAAAATCTTTGGTTCTCTACTTCCTTCACAGCAAGTCTCATTACCCTCTCCTGTGCAATCACAGTCTTCTTCAGATTAGTTGCCAGTTCCTCGTGCTTCATTCTGAAACAATGGTATCCAGAATCTGCACTTCTTAGTGCAATGACTTGTTCCAGACACCCCAGAAAGCCTGCCTCAAGGACTTTGGCCAAGTGTTGTCAGTTACGTTGGAGGGGTCTCCACAAGGCAGAATCAATCTAATGAAGCTTCCAGTTGTCTTCCCATATTCCCAAGTAAGATGACCTATTACACATGCTTATTCCTGTCTGGTGGTGATGTGGCTTGGGAAGACAGTGCACTGTTAACTCTAACATTAGTGATCAGATAAAAATTTTAGGATTTGGTGATTCTCTTCTGGCAGCTAAACTTGCTTTTATAGCTTTCAGAATTCGTGCCCACTGATGGCATGAAATACTTAGAGTCTCTCTCTCTCATCACAAAAGAACACCATGTCTGCAATTATCTTTCCAATGGTGAGATCAGCCCATGTCAATGCCACGTTTAATATTTAAGCATACTCTACTGTCATTATGTATTTACTCCGTGGACATCTGCAGAACCAATAGGAATAAAAATGGAACTTGTGGGGCAAGAAAAATACATTGAGAATCACTGAGTTGGACAAACCTAGTGGGAAGGTTGTGCCTATTCAAACACCTGTCTCCCACCCTCTCACCATCTGTGCAATCACTTTACCCTTCAGCCTCACTACTCACCCCTACAATTACCCTGTCAAGAGCAAAGTGCAGCTCAGGTGGATTTAATGTGGGTTTAATATGGCCCGTCGAGTTCAATGTTGATTTCTTTTAAGTAACTGTTTCTGTTCTTGCTATAAATCTATGTCTATGTGTCTGTGCTTAATTTGAATAATGAGTCCATCTAAGGCAAGAGGCAGTTTATATGTTTTGTAGGCACTAGATCAAATGAGCAGATGATAGGCCATGCAAAGTTGCAAGTGAAAAACAGCAGAATGATACACAATTCACAGTTTACAGTGAAATTAAAAGAGAAGGTTAATACTTTAATGCATTCTTAAGAATTCTTTCTCTCAAGTTCTCAATATGAATATAACAATACTCTATATATAGCTCTACAGGAAAGGGAAGGAGCTAATGTGTAATTCAGATCTACTATATGTTATTGGGTATGATGCTAGAGAGTTTATAGCTGTTTTCTCTTCAAATAAAACAGCTCTTCAAGGTGAGTATTAAAACAAAAGACGTGGGGCTCAGAGAGTTTAAGTATCATGGAATAGGAACCTAAGTCTATTTGTTTTCAAAAGTATGTTTTCTTTCCTCCAAGTGGTCATTCATTTATCTGGTGATATTACATCAGTCTGGATGATTCAGCCCTCTAAGGGTCTCACCTAACCAAGTGTGATTGATTATGCTACATCCCTGTAGAAGACAAAAAAATTATTAGGTATAAATGGAAATCATAAGGAATTGTCCATTGAACTACCTAGATATAACATCATTTAGAGCTCAAAGCCATTGGATGATTGCTCTACTTCCCATTCATTCATTCTTTTACATAAAACATATTCTACTGATTGCCCGCTATGTGCCAGGCACTGGAACATACATTTTGAACAGAATAATAAGCAAGATGGAGATGCTCTTTGTTATCACAGAGCTCAGTATACAGAGCAAAGTGCAGTGCAGGTTTGCCTCTGTGGATTCTCAGGTGGGATGTAGCTCAATGTGGCCTGTCTGAGAATGCGAGAAACCAAGTACACACAGATGGTCCTTCTGTGTAATAATTTATGAAATTTAAAGAAGGATTCAGGATCAGTAATGCTTTATATTTAGTCAGGCTTAAAATATTTATTGTATCAGGTATACTTCAATCATGATTTTTCATAAATATGAGACAAGTTGTTAAAGGAGAATTTTGTGGTTGATTTTCTGAATCTGTGAACATGTTTACATCACTGAGTACCTTTATATTTTGCAGGTGTATAGAGGAAAGGCATAATCGGCCTTCCATTACAATGCACAGCACCTAGGTAGTAAACCTAGAAATTACTATTTAAGTTGTGATGTAATCAAAATCATTCAGCAGCATGCACAAGTCAGAAGTCCTTCCCTAAGGAAAGTGTATCCCCTCCCCTGTTTCCTGAGTCCTGAGTAGATGGCATTCACTCATTCTTCATCTTTATACTAAGTAAGGTTAAGGAAAAAATCCATAAGCGATACACTGAGTGTGTCACATCAATTACTTTGTTGTTTAGATGAAATGAGCTTTGTGTTGCTCTCAAATTAGGCACTCATCATGCATAATTAGCCCCTTACATAGAACAGCTGCTGGCTTTTAAAATGCTTTCAACCCAGTGCTGAGTGCAACCATCGTTGGTGTTTACTGTATTATTTAATCAAATCTGTGATATATGCCCATCACATATTTGATTTGTGATAAAATATAGAAAAGAACTGCCTAGAGAAAAGCATGGTATGTTTATCTTCACCTAGAAAAGTTAACTCTGAATTATATTAAAAGGCACTAAGCTATTATATTAGAAAACCATTTTTTTTGAAAATTAAAAATTCTTTTGTTATTAACTACTATTCTGTGACTGTTTATGAAAAAGAGGAAACCATGCATTTCATACCAGTATGTTCAAAGGAATAAAAGGCAATTGAATCATCAGGATGGGTCTCATGGATAAACTGGACATCAGAAAATCTTCGACTTAACTTTGAAACTTTACAATACACTTACTCCCTACTTTTGCCATCTGTAAAACTGGAAAATAATCATCAACAAATGTTTATGTAAAGCACTTCAAGATGGAACTTGTTACCACTGATGTACAAAATGTAATTCCAGAGTATATTTCTAAATTTAAACACCATAATGACTGGTATTGGATGCAAATCGGAGATGTTGCCGTGGGTTCTGTTAGCGATGGTTTATGCATTTGAGAAATGGGGAAGCTTGAGGGACAGCTAATGTAATCAGCACAAACAATTGCCTCCTTTTATTTTGTAAGTGTGTGTATTTTTCATCTCTAATGGAATCATAGTTTTATAAATAAGATAACTGAGAAAACGGAATCCTGCAAAGTCACAGCGAGTGAGATAAGGAGATACTGCTACTATAGTTCTCCAGCTTATGCATTTTTCTCCTAATCACATCCAGCTAAAAGGACAAGTAGAAATTTAACATATCATATTTCAGGTAATAAAGGACAGTAAAATCTGTGTTGTGAGCACAATTTCCCTTTTTCAAATTGTAAAGGTAAAATTTGGCTAAGGGAATATATTGAAAGTTTTACTGCCTATGTTCAGTATCTCTGTTAAATCAGCCAAATGCCATTCATAATATTGGAGCAACATGTTTAAAAGTGATGTGCTTTGGAAATGTGTTTTAGAAATTAGAGATTACCTACCTATTCATATATACATATTTTTATGTAGGTATACATATGCACATACACACACTAAACAAATTTCACTAAATAGAGTTCAATAAATATTGCTGTTGATACACATTACGTTTTCCTTAATGGGCTCACCTTTGGATAAGTGTCTACAAGACTGATACTCAATTGTTATACGACCAAACTGGCTCAAGTGACTGTTTACTGGCTGGCATCCCTTCTGCTCTATCCAGCAGGTAGCCACTTAGGTTAGTTAAGACTTGTACCATAATGATAATTAAATATTTTTATTATCATTCTAGGTGCATATATGTAAATCACTCTAAGTGCATGCATTTTAATGTTTTCTAAAGAATTCCTTATAAACTATTGACAATAATTAGTCAACAGTTAGGTAATAATAGCAAGAAAGTATTTGTGAAAACTTCTTTACTGCACATTGCTGAGTGATGAAGTTGGCAAACAGGAGGAAGTCACCAGAAATATTCTTATTGTTCAGGTTAAGCTAGAAATCATGTAGTGAAGGAGGTCAACACAGTTGCATCCATGATTATAACAATGGTCAAGAAACACACCAGATGAACATTTCCACCCTCTGCAAAAGAGAATTCTTCACTTAAATTGCTTTAAGAAATCCTCACGAGATAGGAATATTTTTATAACATCTTTGGACTACATAGATGAAGTCTCTCTCTCTGTCTCACTCTCTCTCTCTCTGTATCCCTCCCGACCCTCCTCTCTCCACAGTGATTATAAAGAGAAAAAAAGTCACTGACTATTTAAAGCAATTAATCAAATAAAGTATAATATAAACTATAGTTTCCATAAAGGTTTTAAAAATAGGATGTTTTTTTAAAAAGATAAGTATTCTACCTCCCTCTGGTAACCATCCGTTTGTTCTCGATAGTTAAGAATCTGTTTTCTGGTTTGGGAGGTTGGGGGTGGGGGATGGATGAAATAGGTGACAGAGATTAAGGGTATACTTATCATGATGAGTGCTGAGTAATATATAAAATTCTCGAATCATTATTTGTACACCTGAAACTAATATAACACTGCATACTAACTATACTGGAATTAAATATTTTTTAAAAAGTATTCTAAATTTTCATCTTTTGTAACTTTGGTGGACACATTTTTCTGTATCACTTTATGTACATTGTCTTTTTATTGTATTTCATCAGTGTTCATACAGGCTGAGTTAGGATAAAAGGAGTAATTTAACCAACAATTATTTGGGGAGAAAAATCATTAGAAAATTTTTATAAATAGCATTTGATTGAATTAAACTACTTGTTCTCAACATAATGATTTAACTTAATTCAACTAGTGTTTTTTTTCTTTCATAGTTTATTGTCAAGTTGGTTTCCATAAAACACCCAGTGCTCCCAGTGCTCATCCCAACAAGTGTTTTCAAGTTAATTTGATAGAGTAGATTCACTTTACATTCAATATCTTAAACTGCTTCCTAAGACAAAGCCTTGAAAAATTAAATAAGAACATAATCATAAAGGATCCTCTATATCTGTTCTCTATGTCTAGAAAGAACAAACCATTCACAATAAAGAAGAAAAACTAAGACCAACAACCTAAAACATTTTTTAAAGTATGGTTAGCAAAAGTTATGGTACAACCATAGGTCTTAGTATTCTTATAGGCATTAACTTTTAGATAACTTTCTTGTGACTTATTCCATTTGTAGAAATGTAGGTGCCTCCAATACAAAAATATATAAAGAAAATCTCCCATCAAGAATCTTTATTTCAATCTAAGTGACATAAGAAATATTAGCTTATAAGGATTCTCTAAATTCACTGTAATGATTGGTAGAATGTAAACTCCACTGAAATACATGGACTTAAAAAAAAACAGAGCAAAATTTTTAAAAATGCAAAGAAAATCATATTAACAAAAAAAGTATTCAGAAGATCTCAAACATAATTTTCCATACAGTCAAATTATATATTAAGACTCAAAGGAAGGCAGGAAGGAAGTAGGGAAAGAAGTTATGGAGGGAAGGAAGAAGGAAAGAAGGAGGAAAAAAGAGAAAGAAACAAATTATCTTTGCTTCCAGGATGAAAATAATGGAAAGAAGGCTTATTGACTACTTAGGGCAAAGACTGACACAGGGTGACATTTCACGCCAACATAATGATATCGAATGTTCTTTCTGTCATTTCTCAGAGATGTTTTGGCATTTAACGTTGATATCTTTTGACGATTTATCTAAATTATATTGCAATTATCATAAGAGAGGTGCATATATTTTACTATCCAGGCTAATTTATCTTTTTTTTTTTTTTTTTAAGGTAAAAGCCCTATTGTCCTTTAGAAAATGCTTTTGTTTTCTAGTCTAAAAAGGAAAGAAAAAGAAAGTCAGTGTTAGGATGAGTTAAGGGCAGTGTGCAGAAGCTGGAAAAATGTAGTATTTCTATGGTTTTAAGTTGATAGCTATGTATGTGGGTACTGCCCCAGAAAGGTCTGTTAAAAAAGCTAAGTTAGACACCTGAAAAGAATCGGAAGCACTTATTCAAAGTCATTGAAGAATCTGAAGAATTCATCGAAGAGTTCTCATTGGAGAAATTCAGAAAAAAAGATATGTCTGACTTTATGTAATAATTTGTGTCTATATGACAGTGTTTCAACTCTCTCTTCCATTTTGTTACAATGTACCTCAAGGTTTTGTCACAGAGAACCACCAAGGAAAAATCACTTGGGCATGCAAAAAGATGCATATGTTCCGAGAGAAAGAATTTTCTGCATTCGCATTAATAAACCAATCTCAGGAGAGGTTTCAATCTGTAAGTTCTAGATGGGCCAGACAGAGGGGTATAACCACCAATAAAAGTTGAAAGAGGAAGCAGGCTCTTAGGGTCACCTTTATGAGTTCTAATTAAGATTTATATGGATTTCGGGGCGCCTGGGTGGCTTAGTCGGTTACGCGTCCGACTTTCGCTTAGGTCATGATCTCGCGGTTTGTGGGTTCGAGCCCCGCGTTGGGCTCTGTGCTGACTGCCAGCTCAGAGCCTGGAGCCTGTTTTGGAGTCTGTGTCTCCCTTTCTCTCTGACCCTCCCCTGCTCACACTGTCTCTCTCTCTCTCTCCTAGAAATAAATAAAAAATAAAGATTCATATGGATTTTTTTTTAAATCAGGTGAACCACTATCTGAGAACCAAGTTTTCAACTAAGAACTGAAAACTGGTTCTTCCGCTTATTTAAAAAATATTATTGAACACTTATATCATGTCTGTAGGCCAGATACCATTTGAGATGCTGGAGGGGAAAAACTGATAACCAACTTTTATTCTGTTTTTTCAAACTGATCTTAAGCAGGTGAATGAAAAACAAGTACAAATGA
The DNA here is from genome assembly GCF_008692635.1 of Crocuta crocuta. Lineage (NCBI taxonomy): Eukaryota > Metazoa > Chordata > Mammalia > Carnivora > Hyaenidae > Crocuta > Crocuta crocuta. The sequence goes on from NW_027527574.1 coordinate 373,076, forward strand.
TGGCAAGTTTTACAAGTGAATGTTTATGTCTTCCCCCTAACTCATATGTTAAAGCCCTAACCCCCAATGTGATATTGGAGGTGGGGCTTTTGGGAGGTAACTGGGATTAGATGAGGTCATAAGAATAAAGCCCTCATGATGGGACTAGTGCCCTTATAAGAAGAGACCAGAGAGCTTCTTGAGAGTCTGTTGCTCCTTCTCTGGTCACTATATGAGGACATAGCAAGACAGCAGCCAGGCAAGGGTCCAGTACTCACCAAGAACCTAACCATGCTGACACCCTGATCTTGAGAACTTCCAGAACTCAGAGGAAATAAATGTCTGTGGTTAAGCCACCCAGTCTATGGTATTTTGTTACGGCGGCCCACGCAGACTAAGAGGCTTTCAAGTGAGCCAGGGAGGAAACGAGTGTGGCAAGAAGATTCACTACCTAAAAAAGATCATTAAAGCCTTTATATTTGGACAATTTACTTTTACCTAGAGTCAAAGCAGTGATTGATTAACCCCAAAGCAGACCAGTAATCTAGTCAGAACTAAACCAGTATGGTTCACATGCCTCTTAATGGTGAAAGGTCTGGTGGAGAGTCAGCCTTGGGCTCTACTTTCTGTTGGGTCACTGTGCAGCTTCAAGTTTGGAAACTGTACAACAAAGGACCAAAAAACTCTCCCAGATTTTCCCTATTATTATTCTGAATCCCTGTCAAACAAATATATACTAGTGTTCTGAGATGAAGATGTTTGGGTTAGCCCTACAAATGGTCCACCAAAAATCTACCTTCATTCCTAAAAAAATATATAATGCATTATGTTCCCCTGTAAGTGAATCAGTAGCAGGATTTTTACTATTAAACAATTTTTTAATGCTTATTCATTTTTGAGAGAGAGAGAGCATGAGCAGGGGAGGGGGAGAGAGAGAGGGAGAGAGATGCAGATTATGAAACAGGCTCCATAATTCTAATTCATACTCTGAGCTGTCAGCACAGAGCTTGACATGGGCCTCGAACTCACGAACCACGAGATCATGGCATGAGCCAAAGTCGGCTGCTTAACCGACTGAGCCACCCAGGCACTCCAGTGGCATCATTTTAAAATAAGAAATAGAAAACCCTTAGTTTTTCCTGTAAATGTGGAATAAAGAACCAAAAAACAAATATTTTCTAGGCTGTGCTTTACACCAGCTTCTAGGTTACTTCCTTTCAGGGGTGGGGGGGAGTTTGCTTTAGATTATATATTCAGCTATAAATATGAGCAGATATATTTAAAAAACACACTGTTCTGATATACACTTACTTTTCTAAAATGTATGTTGAATCTCAAACCCAAATCAAAAAAGAAAACTATTCCTTTACCCCCAAGTTTAATATGGGGCAGATTTTCCATGACCCAAGTGTTCAAATATTTGCTTGACTCGAATCGACCTTTCTGACAGACCTGCTCAGACTCAGACAGATGTATGAGATCAGACTCATTCTGAGCCAAGCCAAGCTTTGTAACTTGTCAGACGTGTTCTTTGTGGAAATAGGATTGTAGCACAGGGGGGAGTTGGTGACACTCTTCTGGTGGATGGTCAATGTAATAATATTTACCATCATAACTTAATTATATAGACATAACAGCAACCTGGAAGTATATGACTACAGATATTGGAGTCTGAGCAAGAAAATGGAGATTCACTCTTATTGAATTTAAGTATATTTATATGCCCTTCTTCAAAAATTCCTCGGGTTTACATTTCTAAAGCTTTCCCCTGGTTTTCCCACTTGTCTCCCTCTGAGATAACATCCCCGGAGTCTACAATCACTGATTACGTCTTCAAGTCCTACCACGTCAGGGAGGATTTAGATTTCAGTATCCTGGGGAGGAATATATATAGAAGCAGAAGAACTTGTCTGGAACTAAGACCTTATTTAGGGATAATGGAAACCACCTAATGTATGTTATTAGCATTTGAGTTTCAGAGCGAAATGCTTTCTTAAGTGCTTGCTCTCAAGTACCCGCCTCATACTTGTAGCACTTTGTTAGGGCTTGGCCTCTTTCCTAAATATAATTGTTTGTATGTCCAGAAATATATAATGGAATCTCATAAACACAGAGAGACATTTTAAGATCACCCAGCATTAACTAGAAGCAGCCTTTCTTACCTCTCACGAATTCTGCCCCATTGGGATTTAGAATAGGGCTCATAAGTGCCGAAACTTAATAATCTACCAGATCTTCCTCACACTTCTTAGTGAATTCAAGAGGGTTTTTAAAGATCATAATTTTTGTGTTTTCTCTCCCTTCTAGCAGTTTAAAGATGAGGCTTTCTGCTCCACATCCCTGCTTACAAATTATGTTTTCAAACAAGGAATTACGGTTGCCCTTTCTGTTACTCATTTCCTTGATTCCCACCTTCCTTTTGTCCTTATGTGCATCAAGCTTCCTGGCAGTGCCATGCATTTCATTTACAACCATGTTTCTGATGGCCATTGGGCTCTACCTCCTGGTCTGCATGGGCTTTTTCCAACCGGCACCTTCAGCTTTTCTTCATGCTCATCTGCCTGAGCCTCTGGCCACAGCCTGGTGCTTCTCTATCTTAGGCCGCCCCACATTTTCCCCACCACTCCAGAAAGAGATTTCCCGTTCTCAAGTTAACTGCTAGCCCGGAACTTTTTAAGAACTTTTAAAAGCCCCCAGGTCTCATCACTCCCTTCCTCCCTCCCTCCCTCTCCCTCTCTCTCCTAGAACTTTTCAAGAAACTTTTAAAAGCCTCAGTTGTCTCATCTCTCTCTCTCCCTCCCTTCCTCCCTCCCTCCCTCCCTCCCTCCTTCCCTCTCTCTCTCTCTCTCCTAGAACTTTTCAAGAAACTTTTAAAAGCCTCTGGGTTTCATCTCTCTCTCTCTCTTTCCCACCCCCCCTCCCCCCACTTTTTCTTTCCTTCATGAGTGGTGGTGGTCGAAGCTCAGTCACATCTTTCAGAGTTAAGGTGGGCAGCAAAAGCCTTTGGTTTTGTCTGCTGGAAGATTACTGCTTCCTTGTGGTGGAGATACTGTGCTCTTCCCAGAGCCTAGAGTGGGGCTGTCACTCTCTGTCAGGTTCAGAAGGGCTTTTTTTTATTGTCCCTGTCAGTTAGCAGCCCAAGGTTACTGCCAGCTCTCTGTCAGGGCTTTGATTTTTGTCAGCTATGGCCAGGTCCTTTTAGTTATCTGCAATCTTTTCAGCTTTGTTCAGGCTGAGCTCTACTTGTCTACTAATTAGCTCTTTGGAGATTTCCCTTTTAAAACTCACTATCACAGAGGACAGGAACCGTTCAAAAGTTTTGTGTTTCATAGAAATTCCATATTCATCCATATCTCATACAGCCATATTCTTAAAATTAAAAGTGGCAGGTCAGGCCAATTTAAGGTATAGAAGTAACATCGTCTATAAAGGAAGACCTTCAGGTTCTTGATCAGGTATGTAGATGAGTGACAGGGAAAGGAAAGGGTTTACATCAAAAAAAAAAAAAACACTGAGGGGTACAAATTAAAAAGAAACTATCACTCTGTATAACATATTCACATTTTCTTTATCTTCTGGTGTGCAAATATTGTGCTAGCTGAATATAAAAGTAGCACAACTTTAGGGTACAAAAAAAAACACACTGTAATAACATCAAGAGTGGTCTTACATCAAGGAGGGCCCTGAGGATGTCTTTGTTGTCAACTTCAGAAGAAAAGAGAGGAACAGAAGAGGAAACTGGCAGAAGGAATAGATGCCAAAGAGAACTCAAAGGATTAGGTCCGGGTGAGGTGATCGGTATTCGAAAACAGTCTGCCTTCTGGCTCTGATCTAAGGGAATAGGCTGGCAGCCAAGCCAGAGGGCATAGCAGCACAAACACACCTTCAGCACACTGCTTGAGGGTTGCCTCGGTGCCTTAGAAATTGTGCTGGCAATTAGAAATAAAGCTATGGAAGAGCAATACGCAAAATACTCTATCTCTATATATACAAAATTCTGCTTTTTGCATAATTCCTAACCTGGTTGACCCCTCCACACAGACTTACCTTTTCTTCGTCTCTCTCTCTCCCTCTCTGTTTCTTTTCTTTTTTCTTTCTTTTTTTTTTTTTTATTTTGACAAGCTCTCCTTCTTTTCTCGGCTCCTAAGTACATTTTTCTTCTGCTAACTTAGTGCTGTTGTAGGTTGCGCTTACATTGCATTTACACACTGTTAATGCCTGCAAGATGAAAGTAAAAACCTTTGAATATATTAATGCTATAACACAGATGTCTTACTTTTTACTCTTTTTTTTTTTTAAGCAAGTTGATGTGGCTAATAATGATGCAGATTGTGCTGGATGGATGTACAGATGAAACAGGGGAATACAGATTAAATAAAAATTTCTTCAAAGCTTACGTTTGCTTCATAATTTAACTTCTGGGCTTGTCTCAGTGGTAGTAGGTGCAACCAGGCATCATAACATTGTTCTGAAACATCTTGGCATCGCAGACCCACAATCATCCAAACAGCAGTGCCGTACTTCTCCAAAGCGAGAAGAAAGTCACAGTAGGGAAAATAGACTGCCGGTGGCTCTATCCACACGGGCCTGACCCAACTGCTCATAAGGGGGCAGCTGTGAGAAGTCAGGAACCAGGTGTGCTGCTTAAGAACTAATCTGCTTGTATACTGAACTTCACTGTTTGTATCTACATTCAAAGCACCAATAGCTTCTTGCCGATACGGAATATGGTGTGTGCCAGAGGTAGCCCTGTGCTCACTCTGGAAACATCCATGGAATGACTCTTTCATTTAGGTCTTTTAAACAATGAATGAAAGGGGGCAATAATGACACAGGCCTTGGACCAGGCCAGGACCTAAAAGACCATAAGTTTCTCTTTTATGTATCCGCTCATTCAAGGAACATTTATTAGAATAGCACCCTGTGCCCGGGATTTTGCTGGGTCCCCAGGATATGAGGATGGGTGAGACATACACGTTTCCTCAAGGGTCTCATCAGAAGGGGGCATGGGTAAGCAGAAAACTTATAATATCATCTTTTAAAGGAATGGAAAGTGCTGTGGGGTCTTTTAGGAAGGAATGGGACTGTCTGCCAGGCCAAATGTGGAAAGACTGCATCTGAGGTCTGCATCTTTAATGCGTGAGGAGAAGCTTTACCAGGTGATGCATGTGTTGAGGCCTGGACCCATGGACAGGCAGCAGCACTGGAAAGTGGTGAGAATGCCAGAGCTTAGCCTGTGTGTGTGTGTGTGTGTGTGTGTGTGTGTGACACCGGGGAAAGAATGATAGGTGATGAGACTAGGGGAGTAGGTTTGAAGCATACCCTACAAGGACTCCTATGTGAAACTAAAGCATTCAGCATCTACTCTACAGGCAACAGGAAACCAACTAGAAGCTTCCAGCAAAGGGGAAGGGTAACATGATCTGACATCCTTTTTATGATGAACTGTGATAGCTGGAAACACCTCCAGCAAAGACTGGTGCAAGGAGGTAATCTGGGGCATATACAGTTCCCCAGATGGGGATGGCAGTAGTCAGCTAAAGACAAGAGCCTAGATTCAAGACACACTTTGAGGGACTTAGACTAGCAGACTTGAGCTACAGCAAGAACTTTCTGCCAGTGGCCATCTTATTCGTTACCCTTCACCTCCGGTACTACCTAATCTGATGTGGGCAGTTCTGAGGTAACTTGCTGAGAATCCCAGGTTTCTTTCTGGGGAAAGGGAACTCCATTCATAAGGGTCTGATAAGATACATGAAAGAAACAGTCTTCTTCTGCCGTACACAGTGTGTTTGGTGAACACAGACAGCAGCCATGCCCTGATGCACAGTGTTATCTTTCCTGCACCTAAATAGAACACTGAAGAAATTACCCACCTCATAATGCTCTCTTGAATGAATGAATCAGAATGAGAGACAAAACTGGAGTGCAAACTGTGTGTGTGTGTGTGTGTGTGTGTGTGTGTATCCCTCACAGATTGTAAAAACCCACTGCATTTGTTTAAAATAGTTATAAGAATGTAAAGATCACTTTTACTTTTTTTCATCTTGAGAAGTGGCCAGTTTATTATAAACAATAGAAAAGTTACCCTCTAGTGCTATTTGGAAATAAGTGCTCATCATCCCTTTGTGGGATTAAGACTAAGCATACGTTGTTGCGGTAGTGGTCTATAATGTCGATATCTTGGCCTCCTAAGTGATACACACAGCACGTCTATGTGCCCACATGGCAGATCTTCAGAGAATGACTGTCTAGGCCTTGTGCTTTTTTGGAGGCGATGAGGTCCTGATGCTGCCAGAGAGGAGATCTATTACCTTCTGCTGATGTTTCTAAAAAGTCAATAGGTAAACAGGGCTGACAGGGACAGTTGAGCAGTTTGTGTCCTGAACAAGGATAAGGATACTCAACTGAGGGGTGAGTGGCAACTGGGATCTAGAAATTGTGTCTGACTTGAGGGAGGCTTTTTCTTAATCACATCTAAGTGCTAGATGGGAAGATGGGATTCTGGGTTTAAGGTAAAAGGACTAGAAGGAATGGAAATGATACTGCTAAGACCAGTTTCATGGACAATGCCCCGAACATATCCACTCCCCAGTATGCATTCTGTCCTTTTATACTATCTTCTCTTTGTTTCCTCTCAGCGGCTTTTGAGCATCAAATCTAGTCTTGCTGTTTGGACTTTCCCTCTCACACTCTACTTGGTTAGTACAGTTTTAAAGGAGGCTGAAAGGAAACAGGCGCACACTGTGTCTTAAACATGATTGACGCAGCCATCTGTCAGGCGCCAGGGGCATCTGGAAGAGACGGCGCTCCATGCTCATCTGGCCAACTGGCCGAGTGCGGGACCCGAATAATGACGTTAGCGAAGTGGAAGCGTTGTCCACTGGATGAAACTGCAGACATTACTTATGGATGACATGAGGTCAAAAGAGGTCAGAAAAGACGAGAGAGGAGCTGGCCATGACAGCTGTCCACGCTGCCCCTGAGACGCGTCATCACCGCATCAGAGCTGGGGTTGCATCTTCTCACAGCCAAGTGTTTCTGTTCACCCAGAAGCATTGTTGCTGCAGCATTTCAGACTCAGGCAAGTCTCCCAGATAGAGATAGGCTCATGGAGAAGGATGCAGGAAGCATGGACCACTCTGGAAATCATGACAGCCTTCGCATCCTGTTTGTGCTCTTCTTGGGAGCCTGACTGCCAGAGTGAGCACCCTGCAAGGGCAGCTATTAGCATTGTGGTCAGTCCGCAAGCCTCCAACCAAATGAAAGCACACATACAGGCATGAGTGAATGGGCAGCCTGAGGACTGCAAAGGACATAGGGGCTGATGTGGAGAGTTGGGGAGAGAGCTTTTTAAGAACAGGTGTCATGGAAGAAAAGTCTTAAGTATAAATCTTTTATTGTATAGTCAAATAAAAAGGTCCACTCCTGTGAATGATAGTGCACCACTGTCTGCCTGATTTTGTGGAGAGGTATCAAGTTAAGAGGTTAGAGACTTATAACAGGATTTATTCTTTTTTTTTAAGTTTATCTATTTTTGAGAGAGAGAGAGAGAGGCAGAGACAGAGACAGAAAGCAAGCCAGGGAGGGGCAGAGAGAGAGAGAGAGAGAGAGAGAGAGAGAATCTGAAGCAGGCTCCAGGCTCCAACCTGTCAGCAGGTTGTGACTCAACCTTTGTGACTCAACCTTTGTGACAATTTGTGACTCAAACCCACAAATTGTGAGATCATAACCTGAGTGGAAGTTGGATGCTTAACCGCCTGAGCCACCCAGATGTCCTATAACAGGATTTATTCTACCTTAATACATATGAAGCCTTGAAACAATATCATTTCAGTCTTTTATAAACTGCCTCTTACCTAGGGCCAGAAATATTAACACAAAGAATAAATTTAGATACTTAATTTTATCACTTATAAAGTTTCTATCTTCTTGCACAAGAAAATAGATATTAGATTGACAATTTGTCACTTCATTAAATGTTTCAAAGCCCCCTTTAATTTATTTATTTAATTTTTAAGTGTTTATTTTTGAGAGAAAGAGTGTGTGTGAGGAAAGGAGAGGCAGAGAGAGAGGGAGACATAGAATCCAAAACAGGCTCCAGGCTCTGATCTGTCAGCACAGCCCAACATGGGGCTCGAACCATGAACCAGAAGATCATGGCCTAAGTGAAAGTCGGATGCTTAGCCAACTGAGCCACCCATGTGCCCCTCAAAGCCCCCTTTTAATTTCACCTTGAATACTGTCCCAATAATAGCCACCATGTATAGAATGAAACACAAATATATGCATTTTATGTGAAAAATAACTATTAATATTAACCTTAAGGAGTTAAAGGTTAAAAAAGAGCACAGCTCCAATTCTCAAGTATAATAAATCAGTCCAGTTTGGAGTCAAGGTTGTAAAAACATGTCTAGAGCTCCTTACTGTAAACACAATGAGATCAAGAATGCTTCCCCCTGGAGAAGCAAAAAAAATGCATTTCTAAATTGCAAGCACTTCCAGCATATTGCTTGATGCCGAACACAGCTTCCTTCTGTTGCACTTTAATGCTATTCTTTTCACAGATGAAAGTTTCATTAAAAAAAAAAAGGAAAGGATACAGGAATATGTAGATAGTATGGGAGTGATGGCTAGGAGGGATAGCAATAGTTTATGTGGTCTGGGAATTCTCTTCTATGTCACCATCCTCCCCCTTCAGTGAGTGTAGCAAAATAATTGGCCAACATAATTAAATATGAATCCACATAACTTCAGACTCTGAACGTGTGATCAGTCCTTTGATAGGCTAAAAGAGGTGCTTCACCCAGCCCTGTATTCCAAAAGCAAAGTGGAAAAACCTGTACTTTCTTTGATTTGTGAAAAGATGCCTGTGCTGTAAATAAGGAGCACGTACTTGACATTTCCTTAGGAAGACATCTGAAACCTCAGAATGTATTTATCACAAATGCAGTGGGACATTATAACATATTATAGTCCTTCAGTCCCATTTTTCCCCACCAGCACTCATATGTTCTGAGAAGAAAGAACTTTTCAGCTTATTTGGAAGGCAGCAGCACCATGGAACTAAAATAAAACAAAAAAGCAAAAAAGAAAAAGAAAAGAAAAGAAAAGAAAAGAAAAGAAAAGAAAAGAAAAGAAAAGAAACAAAACCAAAACCCCATAATGTAATGGTGATCAGCAGTTAGATAATGAATCAATAAGACCTGTGGTAGACAGAGCTCTTTACCAGGTACTATGAAGAGGTATAAATAAAATGGCCAATAGATATCCTTCCCTCAAAGGGTCCTTAGTCAAATATATACTTGTCTATGTATAAACAAATGCATGTGAATGTATAAACAGCACATGAATCTTAAACAACCAGAGCATGCAAAACCAATTACAACCAAACACACATGAGTTCGTGCAGAAGTCCCTCCCGCACAGGCTGATTTCCTTTCCTTTGAGATGGCCTCAAAACCTGGAACTGCCAGCCACAGAAACAGCTGGATGACAGTACTGTCCACAGGATAAACTTATTCATTTTCTGTCAAAGCTTTTATTTATTGTGAGATAGGACAGTAGTTACAGTTTGATCATATGATAGAGGTTTAATAAAATTAATCCAATAACTGATGTACTCACCCTTCTTCCTTGATGGTTTTCAAGCACTGAACTTTGTTTTGGCTAAAAAGAAAAGGAGGTAATTTGTAAACTTTTTCCTGCAATATTTATCCATTTTTTAAAAAAAAATATTTATTTATTTTGAGAGAGGGAAAAAGAGTGTGTGCACACAATGGGAGGAGGGGAAAGAGTAGAGAGAGAGAGAGATGGAGGGAGAGAATCCCAAGCAGGCTCTGTGCTGACAGCACTGACCCAACTCAGGGTTTAATCCCACAAACCCTGAGATCATGACCTGAGCTAAAATCAAGAGTCAGACACTTACCGAGCCACTCTGGTGCCCCTAACTTACAATATTTAAATAAGGTACCTGAAAGATGATTTTTTTAGCTTAATTAGAGGGAAATGGTACACATCTCTATGACAAAACTTAGGGAATTTAAATTTAGAAGCTATAAAATGAGAAGGCTTTTAACAGATTTCCCCCCTTAAGAATTACTAACAGAAACTATCATCCTAATATTACCATCATCTTAACATTTAGCATTTTAATATTAGGAAAAAGTATCTGATTATAAGAAATAATTTCTCATAGAAAGTTATAACATTTACAACCAAATCTCATGAATATTCAAAAGGAATAAGTAGAAGGTCTACCTGAGTATAGACTGCTATTTTTCATAAAGATCCAATTCATAAAACAGTAATGATACCATTGTAAACCTGGCAGGAACATGAGTCCAGTAAAAAGCTACCAATCACCAAAGTTGGTTTAAGAAATTAGGGAGGTAAGTGAATTGTTAACAGGAGTCTCCCCGTCTCAACAGCTATCCTCATAGCGATACAAGTGAACGGTCAAACAAGTTCATCACAGTTTTGGTATCTATGAGTTATCACTACTTTGAGAAGCAGTGTGGTTGATTTAAGTGACAAAAGCATTATTTCAAATCCATCTGTACCATATATGAGTCGGTTCTTTGGAGTCTTCTTTAACATTTTGATAAGCATCTATGGGGATTTTGTGAGAAATAATATGCACCTGAAAGAGCCCAAAACACAAGGAAGAAAAGGACCTACAGAGCCCAGGTAAAACTGCCATATATGAACTGTCCATTTATATAAATTCTATTAATTATAAAATGGAAATGTAGGGGCGCCTGGGTGGCTTAGTCGGTTAAGCGTCCGACTTTCGCTTAGGTCATGATCTCGTGGTTCGTGGGTTCGAGCCCCGTGTCGGCCTCTGTGCTGACTGCCAGCTCAGAGCCTGGAGCCTGTTTCAGAGTCTGTGTCTTCCTCTCTTTCTGACCCTCCCCTGCTCACGCTGTCTCTCTCTCTCTCTCCTAGAAATAAATAAAACATTTTAAAAAATAAAAAAAATAAAATGGAAATGTAATATTTATGTAATAGAGTAATAAAAATAATTGGTAGATAAAATTACAAACCTGAAACTCTTGAAACACCTTCTGAGTCTTCATTTTAGAGATAGCTTACATGTACTGATTCACATGAAACTGCTGTCCAAAAGAAAAAGAGTGGAGACTTTGATGGTATACCATAATCTCCCTTGCTGCCCCCCAACAAATCCTTAATAAAAAGATAAGTTACTTAGTGCAGCAGAGATAGTTTACTTTTTAAAATGTCTTTTTTGAAAAAAAAAAAATGTGGGGCCTCTGGGTGGCTCAGCCACTTAAGCACCCAACTCTTGATTTCAGCTCAGGTCATAATCTCACAGTCACAGGATGGAGCCCCTCCAACAGGCTCCATGCTGACAGTACACAGCCTGCTTGGGAATGTCTCTCTTCCCCCACAAAAGAAAAAAATTCTTGGAACTGTGGGAATTGTAGAGAAACATGACAAATGCCATTGGAATGAGGTAGAGCAGAAAGGTCTCTGGCCATGGGGTCCAGGACCCCAGTGTCAGGCCCTGGGAGGGCGGTCTGTGCGTCCGTTTCCCGCCCATACAAGGCAGAAGCTCACCTCAGCTCCCACTGCTGACCGTCCAGTATTCTCATTACGCGGGTCTGAAAGAACCGCTTCTCTGACACATCCTGGAGGCAGAGGAGAGGCTAAAGATGTTAAAAGCAAGTTAAACATCCATGATGAATTCCTGAGGGCACTGCTTAGTGAGGGCTTTGGACCTGAGAAAAAGCCATTCTGAAATTCTGAGGTTTGAGTACTGAGAGTCAATTCCTGCAACCATGCTATCATCCTTTCATCTGCAACAACAGTAACACGGACAGAAAAATCATGCATAAAATGCATTTTGTTTTAATTAACTTTGAACATATTAAATATATGAACTCCAACAAGTCAAAATTTATTTGCAAACACACTTACAAATCCTGACACATGACAAAGTTTTCATGTTATACAATCTGCTTTATAACTAATCTATAACATGTCACTTTTTCATGCTTTAGAAGCTACCTAAGTATCCTCCGAAGGTGTTAAAAGGCGGTGGGGGGAGAGGCAGAAGGGGACCTTGATTATTTTTTATAAAACTGGTAGGACAGAGCTGTTTGCAGATTCCCTCCAGAGTGACAGGTGTTTGTGTCAGGCAGGGTAAGACTCACGCCAGGCCAGGTAAACACCTAGGAGACGTGGCACATTAGCTTGAAATGCTGGAGGAAGTTGGGCTCCAGCTGAGATTGTTGCACCCTTGTTTCTTGTGCTTGACTAGGAGAGGGTGAAAAACTATAATTAGAAATTATGTGGGATACAAAAAGCAAAGCAACTTCCGTGTCATAAAAGCGACGTGGCTTCTACCTGGTCCCTTTTGGGCTAAGTAAGCTGTTTGATCAGCTTCTCTCAGTCTCTGTGGATGTCCTTATAGGAGTCTAATTGAAGGACTCCTGTTCTCTTTTTATTTTTGCTCTATGAAAAATGTATTGGAGATGTCTCATAATGAACTTTGATATGGTGAAATGATAATAATGTCCTAATTATATATAAAAATGTAATTACACTTGCTTCTATTATAGAAAAACTCCCTTTATAATGAAGTGTTATGTTGGAAAAAGATTTTCATTATAGGCAGACTCCTTTACTTGTTAATTTGAGCTCTGATTCATCATTTTAATATTAAAAAAATTCTTTGTAAGTTACTTTTGATGTGTCTCATTTATGGTTCATTTCACTTCCTGGGCACCACCAGGAGCCCAAATCCAAACTTCTTTGAAAGACACTTAAAAATACATCTTTCAAAAGGAATTCTTCTTTCTATGTGGTGGAACAGCGGTAGTCAAGAAAAATATTACTGATCTTCTCATTTACTTGAGCTCTGAAAACTTTTGTTCTGAAATTTGGAAACAAAAGATATACTGGCTTCTTAGTTAAAAATCTGGCATGCATAAGATGGTTGCATATAGACAATTTAAAAATAGGGTTTAGCCAATAATCAATTACATAGGTGACTTCACGGCATTCAAACAATACGGCTTCTTTTCTACTCCTTTTGGGACGGCTCAAAGCGTGATTTCACCAAATCAAGGAAAAAAAAACTTGAGGGTACAACAAATCCATCTTCTTTGCCCTTTGCCCTAACAAATCTGGTCAGAGTCTTATTAGGAAAAATAATTACATGGTTAAAATTAGTTTTGAGGTATTTAGTTACTCAGCTGAACCTATCTACCACCATTACAGGGGATGAATATCGCATCGTTAACACTAGAAAAAAAGAGATTAAGCTATAAACTCTCAAAATCAACAAGAAAATTTAATTTAAATAAAGACCTTCAACAGTGTTGCAAGAAAAATCCAAAAATTAACCTACAAGTACTACAGAGTATTATATTTATTTTAAGGCATCTAGTTTCAGATTTTAAGAAAGATTAACTTATTGGGGCACCTGAGTGGATCAGTCAATTAAGTTTCTGACTTTAGCTTAGGTAGTGATCTCACAGTTCATGGGTTCAAGCCCAGCATCGGACTCTGTGCAGAGCCTGGAGTCTGCTTGAGATTCTGTGTCTCCCTCTCTCTCTGTCCCTCCCCTGCTCACTCTCTCTCTCTCTCTAAAATAAAGATTAAAAATTTTAAGAAAGATTAATTTATTTAAAAGTAATTTCTTAATAGAGTGGTGGGTCCTTAGAAATGAGACTATGATTTATGTAAGTCTGACTTTTACAAAATCAGAACCACTACCTACATTTATTGTCCTATAATCTGCGAGTAGAATAGGAATCTTGAAAATTCTAGAGAATTCCAACTTCTTTGATAACCTCTTCGTGAATAGAGTGACTGTAGGAATGTCATGATAACTTAAGTTATGAAACTTTAAAGGAGTTGTATTTGACTCCCTGTCCACTGTCCTGACCCTACATTCAGTCTACAATGAATCCTTCTGACTCTACCTCCTACGTATCTCTCAAACCCACTGCACCCCATCCCTCACCTCCCAGTCTAAACCACTGCCACATCTCTTGGATTCCTGCAATGGCCTCCTAGTCTCTTTTCTTCCTCCCCAATCCATTCTCCAAGTATGAGTTAATGATCTTGTAAATCATAAACCAAGCCATGCCACTTCCCTGCATAAATCCTTCCCAAGGTTTCCCGGTGCACTCAGAATAAAATCCAAGTTCCTTACATGGTAAGGATGTTAGGCTACGATGACCTGATTCCTACATACCCCTTCTACTTTACCTCTTGCCACTCCCCTTCACACACTCAACTGCTCTCAGACACACTGACAGACACTTACACACACCACACCCTGCTGCCTCTGCCCACAGTGCTCTTTTCCAAATGTGTTACATGGCTGGGCTCTTTTCACACCTCAGTTTCAATGCCTGGTAACCTGTCTGAGCAAGGACCAACTTTGGCAGTCTTCTCTCCCACTATTCCTATTTCCTCTTTGACTCTACCTTCCCTGTCACTCATTTAGGCACTGGTTTTATTTCTCTACCCTTCATGAGATGTGGCTTTGAATAATAAGAGTCATGCACTGTCCCAAACCACATCCACGTTCCCATCACTTGCCTCCCAGAATCTAAGCCTCCTGGTTCTCCCAACTTTATCAGACATATCCGCACCACTGGGCCTCTGTTCATCTTCTCTCCTCTATGTGGAACAATCTGGAGACTTTCCAAATCCTTCTTGTCATTTCCACTCAAATGCCACCTCCTCCCAGAAGACTTCTTTGATTCCCTTATTAGAATTAACTTATCCTTGTGACTCAGCACCACTTTATTTACAGTATGAATCCCATCATGGTTTGCACCAAGGTTAGTTGTATATAGGTGTGTCACATCCACAACCATACTTCTGATTGTTTGGGGGCATTTCTCTTAATACGAGTTTTTCCATTTTTAAACAACATTTAATTGATGCCTTCCCTTTACCTACTTTCAGCAAATAAATTGTATAACTTACTAGACAAAGGATAATTACACTTATTAAACAAAACTGCTAAATAATTTAATGACTTTGCATATCAGAATTTTCATAAATATCTCTAAAATCACTGCTATTGTTAGACATTAACAATAAGTAATGTAATTGTAAAATAATTAAAATCCCTATTTGGCAAATAATGGCAACCAATCATGTTTCCTCCTTTATATTTTTACTTTTATTCAAATGGAAATGGAAAGCCATTCCATGTCTAATGTGGATGATACTGTAAGAATGTAAATATGATGATGTCTCAAATATGACAACATGAACTCATGAATCCCAAAAGGGAACACAGCACTTAATATTAACACAAGGAAGACAGAGCCAAGAATACCCATTGATTTTGATTTTCAAAAAAAAAAAAAAACTTTACACAACTCATATTTGGTAAAAGGTAAGTATGAGTAACTGATAACTGGTCTACTTTAATTCCCACTCAAAAGGATAGGTATAACAAGCAATGATAGTACATTAAACTCAAAAGAGTGGGATTTCAGAATTGACGAAGTCCCTCTTGGGTTTTTGGACATTTTGAGGTTTTCATTTCTCTACTTGTAAGATCTTTCAAGTTGTCTCATTTTAAATGTTAAAAAGGATGAAAAAAATGTGTATAGGAATCATCTCTGAAAATATTTTTCAAAGAACATTATTAGTAGTGGGAGAATCCCTCTCAAAATACTTCTATTTCTTTTTTTTTTTTCTCAAATCTTAGTTATGTCTCCTTTACCAGTAAACTACTTCATACTTACTCTCTTTTGATAACTAACATTTGAATCTAAAAGATAAAAATCTGAAATAACACCAGATACTATGTTTCTGAGAGTCGTGTTCAGCTGCATACAACAGAAAATCCAAGCTGAATTGGCTGGGAAAAGATAGGGGTTTATTTCTCTCCCACATGAGGAGCTGGGGGTTAGGCACTAAGACTATTCTGGATGCATCCTAGTCAATCAGGACTGTGCTTTGTCTAGCTTTGTGCATCATTCTTACAGCTCTTATTTTCAACACTGACACAGGGCCCAGCATGGTTGCTGGAGCTCCTAACAGCCACAATTCAGGCAAGAAAAAAAAGGAGGGGGAGGAAAAGCAAAAAAAAAAAAAAAAGGTCATGTGTCCTAGCTATGTCGATTCCCTTAAATGGATATCCCAGAAATCCACCCAACCTCTTCTTTTTTTCTATATTTCTTAATAGAATTTATTGTCAAATTAACTAACATACAGTGTATACAGTATACAAGTATGCTCTTGGCTTTGGGAGTAGATTCCTGTGATTCATCACTTACATACAACACCTAGAGCTCATCCCAACAAGTGCCCTCCTCAATGCCCATCACCCANATAAACATATGATATCTGTCTTCCTCTGACCGACTTATTTCACTTAGCATAATACCCTCCAGTTCCATCCGCATTGTTGCAAATGGCAAGATTTCATTCTTTTTCGTCTTTGTCCATTCATCAGTTGATGGACATTTGGGTCCTTTCCATAATTTGGCTATTGTTGATAGTGCTGCTATAAACATTGGGGTATATGTACCCCTAGGAATCAGCACTCCTGTACCCTTTAGATAAATTCCTAGTAGTGCTATTGCTGGGTCGTAGGGTAATTCTATTTTTAATTTTTTGAGGAACCTCCACACTGTTTTCCAGAGTGGCACCTGCCAAATCTCCTAATGTCTTCTGCTTATATCTCAATAACCACTCTTACTTGTAAAAAAAATAAAAATTAATAATTAATGACAAAGAAATAAAAAAGCCAGGAAATGTAGTCTTTTATCTAGGCACGTCATGGTTTGGAATAAAATCACAACTTTGTTAGTAAAGAACAAGGGGAGAATGAATATAGGAAAAGCCACATACTATAAATGCTGAAAAGATGTATGTACTTTAAGGTGAACATTTCTGACCTATCTCATGCTCTCTCCTGCTGACTCACTATGCCCCAACCAACAGAGCTCCAAGGTAGGGCCTAGGACATGACAGAACCCCAGAATTGCTTTCCTCTTTCATGGAAAGCCTGCCATCTGACTTATTGCATTGGCTGGCTCCTTCTCACTTTGCAGGTCTCTTCTCAGCTAAAATACCACCTCACAAGACCATCCTCACAACTCTGGTTTGCACAGGAGTCTCTCTCCCAATCCCATTACTCTCTTGATGCCGTAATTACAACTTACAAAGCACTTAACACAATCAGTAATTCCTGCCTTTAAATATTTGTGTATTAGTTTATTACATGTAAATGCCCAAAGAGGATGTAAACCTCATGAAAGCAGGGGTCAGTCTTGATTACTGTTGTATCCCTAGAACCCAATCTCGTGCCTGATATATCATGGGGTTCAATAAATCCTTGTTAAACAAATAAGGGGGGGAACCAAGGAAACTGTCATTCAAGTAGTAAATGAAAATATAACTTTGTCAACATTTTTGGTTTTTGTGACCACTGAAACCTTGAATAACCTCTTGCAGTTATAATTTGTGTGAGTCACAAGAATCAGGCTTCTTGTGTAGCAATCTAAGGGCCATTCAACTAGCTGGAATCGTTCTGCTGGATTCAAGATTTTATTTCTTTCTGCACGACATGATGGGAAAGCTTGATTCATCCACAAGCTTCACTATGGAAGTCTCTGAGTAAAGACCGTGTGAGCACACAGTCTTCTTCAAAGGCTTCTCAGAGGAGCTTAATCAGACCACTCATGTACCTTTTTTGTTTTTTTAATATATCAGAAATTTATGGAGAAAGCAATTCTAAAGCTTCTTTCTAACATAGGATTTTACCTGGCATTCTTACAACAAAAATGGTAGGATGGAAGAAATGAAGAAAGAGAAGGCAAGAGACAGAGGGGGGAGAAAAAAGAGAGAGAGAATATAAGAAAACAGACTCTTATGTTGCAGAGGACTTTTCATTGTGACAATTTGAGTCCTAGTCTTTTGAGACTTGCTAGAAGACATTTTAGCATCTAATTCTTCAAGTAGCTCATTAGGGTGATAAAAAGCCCATGATGAAGGGACAGTGCCATGTTTGAAGAGTCCGGGTTCCTGTTGTCCTGATTCATTAACTAGTCAATATTCGGTGGGCCACTGTCTGCCTGCCTGCCTGTCTTCAGCAGGTGGTGCCCCTCTGCCTTTCTCTAGAAAGCAGCTGTGTACTCCCAGCTTCCCCAGAGCTTACAACAGCCATTTGTTTCATTTAAGACAGACACTGTCATTATTTTGTACAAAATTTCACAGAAATATTTCCTACTAAATGCTTGAACCATCTGAGTAGCACCGGGCAGGCTGCTGGCTTCATTAATAATGCATCTGTGCTTATCAATAGCTTTAGACAACTGGTATTTAGAAGCATCTTCAGAAGGAGTGGGATGGATTTTTTTTTTTCACACCAGTTAGCTTCATTCTGTCAGTTCCTTGATGTTGACATCATATCCAACTGTGTTCTGAAAACCAAAGGTGCTAAAATTGTCTGGGCTGATTTGCTCTGGAGTGCTTCTTGATAAAGCTAAGTCATGGTGGTTAGTCTTTGCCCATTTCTGCCCTTCCTTTCAAGTGTACGCTAAAGGAAAAATTATTTCCAATCACTTCACTTGAAACCTTATTACGGGTGGCTCCTCACACTCCATTAATCTGGGCTGGTTCTCATTTGTACCCTGCTCTGGTCCCGGTAGTATGTTTCAGTAGAGCACGGTAGAACTGAACTTTGTGAACACGTATCCTGCGCATGGAAAGTTACATCATCATTTTTAGATCACTTACAGTCACAGAAGAAACAATGCATCTTCTGGAACTCTGGATGTCAATAAATATCCACCAGAAAGGCTTCCACAAAGTTTGATCTACCCGTTTGTGACCTGTTTGTACCTTGCCAAAAGTAATGAAAACACTCTAAAATCATGTAAGGCATCAATAGTAGAAAAGTTTAAAAATTTTCTTATAGAGCCATACATATATTAAGTATAATATGCATATACAATCACACACACACACACACACACACACACACACACACACCCTTTCACACAACGTAAAGGTAGAATTCAAGTTGCATGCACCAATTCATTAAAAATTCTTTGCTATGTTGTGTTTTTCAAGATAAAGGAGACTGAGACAATTTTCCTTCCTAGGCACTCATATCCTGTGCCCCAAAATGAAGGATTATTAAATAGTGAGAATTCTGAGTTGAAAGTGTGTATGTGTAGAGAATGAATTGAGATGGGCCATGTGCCATCAACTCCTGTCAGTCCAAATGTAAATCCCAAGGAAAGATGTCTGAGGGTTGTTTGTTCATGAAGCAAAGTAAGATGTTTGGAGCCAATGGGAACGTCAAAGAATTGTTTGTTTGGCACTGTCTGATATCCCTTTTTAAGGTTTAGTGTAGTATCAATGTAAACCAACAACAGAATATCCATCAGACAGGGGAAAGAACTTTCCTGGCTTAACTGAATGCTCTCCTTTGGTTTAGAAGCCTCTGTCTTATGCCTTTGTTAACTGATTTGTGATTTCAGAGTCTAGTCAATATATCTCTGGCTCATGGATGAGAATAAATTTTTTGTCTATTTTAAACCATCTAATATATTAATATATGAAAATAGTGTATTTGGGGAGGATTTTAGAATATATGTATATATTCTAAATACATAACTATGTATATAACTATATGTAAGTATTTGTAACTATATATAATTATACATAACTACAATTATATATATATATATGTATATAGCTATATAACTATATTACATGTACAGTTTTCCAGTTTTCCAAAGTTTGGTTGATCCAAAGCAAAATATTTGGAATTTAAATTTCCAAAGGCATTAAAGTAAATTTATTTATGAAGCACAATAACTCTTTTCAAAGTGGTATTTTAGTATTGCTATGGTGAAACTGACTAGTAAACTAGGTTCACTTTTTACAGTTTTAGATGATTTTTTTTAAAAAGAAGAAAGAAAAATTTAGTAACATCTTACTTTTTTCAATAGAGAACTAAACTTAAGAATTTAACACAATTTAAAAATTGAAATTTTAATTCTGTCTGTACGATTTTTCATAAACTCGCATCAATTTATCTGCCAATTTTACCTCTTGTTTCTTGACAGGAATACCAGTCCTGGTGTGACAAGGGAATCACCTTGTACACAAGCTCTTTGCCACTATTTGCATAGTAGAATGAATAGATCTTAGCAGATCACACAAGAGTTTCCCTATTTAGGGAAATTCCAAGATGGATGGCGGCCTTGAGTGAAGAAGTTGGGTCTTAACTCAACCCAAGAGAATGGCCTGAAGAAGAGAATCATTTACTAACAAATGACTCGATTGCTCCATTCACAAAGTTAATGAAGATTGGAGATGGGAGTAAAACAGAAAGAAAGGAGAACCAAAGAGAACCAAAAGAGAGACTAGGATAAGCAGTATGTTGGGAAGCTGGATCTGACTAGGAATAACATGGGAACAATTAAAGGGGCTGGGTGCTCAAAAGGTGACTAGGAGGAGGATTTCCTAACAACAAATTGAAAGAAGTTTGCTTGCTTCCTTATAAACCCTCTCCATAACTCTAGCCCATCAACAGACCTGCTCCACCCCAAGGATGGCATTCCTATTCTGGTCAGCCAAGGAGTCAGGGTGTTGCTCACCATGGTAAAGAATGGTACAAATGGGAAAGCTGGATGATCCAGGAACTTGGGACCATGGAGAGCTGGATCATCCCACCTGTCCTCACCCACCCCAAACTCATCCTATTAGGACACTCAGAGGCTCCCAGGGAGGCCCTGTCTTCCAACTGCAGGTGGGATGAAAATTTGAACCAATTTTCCTTGCATCACGAAAGTCTGAATGGCCTGTGCTGATACCTGGCTTTTTTTTTGGTTTTAAAGGGTGATAGTGCTCTATGATAATTTCTGTAGATTTGGGGGTTTCTATTAAGATTTTTATTATGTGCCCATTATATGTTTAGAGTACCAGAGTCATCTACTCACTGGGAACTTGGAGTCTCACAGAAGGTGATAAGCCATTCATACATGAAATTATAAGCAAACCACAAGTCATCATGTGTGTATCAATCTATACATTAGAATTTTTAAACTAATGTAGTGAAGTCAAAACTTGTGCTGTGCAATTAAAATGGGCAAGTAAAGGAGTCAGCAGTAGAAAGTATAGTAAACTCTGTTCCCATCATCACTGCTCATTATCACTCATTAGACTACGGTTAAAAGCCTCCTGGCTCCCTATCTTCATTGCTCTCATCACTAAAAGTTATTATTTACTTCGCTATTAAATTAATCATAATGAGGGAGAATCTGTCTGGCACAATGCCTGGCACAGGATAGGGTTTCGAGAAACACTTGTTAAATGAACAAATCAATTGGTGATTCTCTTCCATCTTACACACAAATTTCAGTGTCTCATTATTTCCTATTTTATCTTTCTAATACTATATCTCATTATACCTCATTACTGCTTATTAGGCTTCTATGTTCCAGCCCTGCTTCCATTCTTATCTCTTATTCTACGCTCTTCCTTCATCTGATGTGCCCTTTCCCCGCATGCCAGGGTTTGCTCTACTCATCCTTCAAAGCCCTTCCATGTATCAATAGCTCTTTCTCTCTGAACACCTCAGCAGGAAATAATAACTTTCCTCCCATCTTCCATATAAGTTTACTTTCACTTTCATATCACACTAATTATTGTTTACCAGATACTACAGTAATTTGTGCCCAAATATCTATCAATTGTACAGTACAAAATTCAAGATACCTTGGTACAGACAACAGAATCCACTCCAGCTAGCTTATACAAAATGATGTCTATTATAGGTTATTACATAGTTTATATAGAATTACTGGGAAGGCCAAGGAATCATCTTAGGTCATTCACATCCAGTGCAACCAAAAGAATCATTTGGATTCATAAAGAGAACTGTTTGCCCAAAGATTCCATTTCTACTGCCTCCTCTCTGATCATGGTCCCTATAACACGAGATACAAAGCTTTCTTTAAAAAAGTCTAAAATTTTGGATGCCTTGGAAAACCAAATGCTTCCACTACACTCAATCCCCTGACAGTGACCTCAAGATCATGCTGCTCACTTCTATTTTCAAAGTCTCTTGTAGGTACATTTTTTTTTTTCTTTAGTGAAACCTAGTGCCCACATACAATTATAGCTATAAGGGATTCTGAGAGATGTTATTCTAGGTTCCCACCCTCTATGATACCAAAAGGCATGACAGAAGTGGGTCAGAGCAGATTGGTCCAATCTGCAGTGTCTATCACATTCAGTTCGCAGACTGAGAACATAATTCATGTCTGATCATCTCTGTAGTTCCCATTTGCCTATAGGCAATGCTTGATGACTATGTGTCAAATAAATGAATGCATGGGTAAGTGTATATTACAAGTACAGTATGCAAGGCAAAGGAGAGTTATGAGAGGAGAACTGGAGCTGGGAAAAACTTTGATGCTACCTTTCAAGACCTCTTTTATTTAAATCATCAAACTATCATCCTTTAAAATAAGTTCCTCAATTTACCAAACACTACAAAGAAGCAGCAGGTGTCAGAGAAACAGAATCATAACCACCAACTGCTTCTTTTTTCTTTCACCACTAATGAAACATTGCTTGGAAGCCCTTGCACCACAAGTAAAATTGCAATATGTTTATCTTCCCCCAAAATAATTAAACAAATAAAAAGATAGGTGTTCCTAAGGAGGAAGTCAAACTTTTACTCCTTGCAGATGACATAATACTCTATATGGAAAACCCAAAAGATTCCATCAAAAAACTGCTACAACTGATCCATGAATTCAGCAAAGTTACAAGATATAAAACCAATACACAGAAATAAGCTGCGTTTCTATATGCCAATAATGAAACAGCAGAAAGAGAAATCAAGCAATTGATCCCATTTTGCACCAAAAACTATAAAATACCTAGGAATAAATCTAACCAAAGAGGTGAAAAATCGATAGACTGAAAACTATAGAAAGCTTATGAAGGAAATTGAAAAGACACAAAAACAATGGAAAAATATTCCATGCTCATGGATTGGAAGAACAGATATTGTTAAAATGTTAATACTACCCAAAGCAATCTACATATTCAACTCAATCCCTATCAAAATAACACTAGCATTCTTCACAGAGCTAAAACAAATGATCCTAAAATTTGTGTGGAACCAGAAAAAACCCCAAATAATCAAAACAACCCTGAAAAAGAAAACCAAAGCTGGAAGCATCACAATTCCAGACTTGAAGATGTATTACAAAGCTGTAATCATCAAGACAGTATGGTACTGGCACAAAAACAAACATAGATCAATGGAACAGAATAGAAAACCCAGAAATGGACCCACAAACGTATGGCCAATTAGTCTTTGTCATGGCAGGAAAAATATCCAATGGAATAAAGACAGTGTCTTTAGCAAATGGTGTTGGGAAAGCTAGACAGCAACATGTAGAAGAATGAACCTGGACTTCTTTCTTACACCATACACAAAAAGAAACTCAAAATGGATGAAAGACCTAAACATAAGACAGGAAGCCATCAAAATTCTGGAGGAGAAAGCAGTCAATAACCTCTTTGACCTCAGCGGCAGCAACTTCTTACTCAACATGTCTCTGGAGGCAAGGGAAACAAGAGCAAAAATGAACTACTGGGACCTCATCAAGATAAAAAGCTCTTGCACAGCGAAGGAAACAATCAGCACAACTAAAAGTCAACGAACAAAATGGGAGAAGATATTTGCAAATGACATATCAGACAAAGGGTTAGTGTCCAAAATCTATAAAGATCTTATCAAACTCAACATCTAAAAAACAATAACCCAGGGAAGAAATGGGCAAAAGATATCAATAGACACTTTTCTAAAGAAGAGATCCAGATGGCTAACAGACACATGAAAAAAATGCTCAACATCACTCATCATCAGGGAAATATAAATCAAAACCACAATGAGATACCACTTCACCCCTGTCAGAAAGGCTAAAATTAACAACTTAGGCAACGACAGATGTTGGCAAAGATGCAGAAAAAGAGGAACCCTTTTGTATTGCTGGTGGGAATGCAAACTGGTGCAGCCACTCTGGAAAAAAAGTTCCTCAAAAAGTTAAAAATAGAACTACCCTATGACCCAGCAACTGCACTACTAGGTATTTATCCAAAGGAAGCAGGTGTGCTGTTTCAAAGGGGCACATGCACCCCAATGTCTATAGCAGTGCTACTGACAATAGCCAAAGTATGGAAAGAGCCCAAATGTCCATCAACGGATGAATAGATAAAGATGTGGAATACGTATACAATGCAGTATTACTCAGCAATCAAAAAGAATGAAATCTTGCTGTTTTGCAACTATGTGGATGGCACAAGAGTGTATTATGCTAAGCAAAATTAGTCAGAGAAAGATAAATATCATAGGACTTCACTAATGTGGAATTTAAGATATGTAACAGATGAACATAAGAGAAGGAAGCAAAAATAATATAAAAACAGGGAGGGGGCAAAACATAAGGGACTCTTAAATATAAAGAACAAACTGAGGGCACTGGTGAGGTTTTGGGTGGGAGGATGGGTTAAATGGGAAAAAGGCATTAAGGAGGACACTTGGTGGGATGAGCAGTAGGTGTTATATGTAGGGGATGAATCACTGGAATCTACTCCTGAAATCATTACTGCACTATATGCTAACTTGGATATAAATTAAAAAAAAAAAAAAGATAGGTGTTTCTTCAGAAAGAAGAAACAAGACCAAGAATTAAATCTTAAACAACTGATGATATGCAAATCCTACAGATTCACAAATCACTGAAATAACTTTTCTTATTTCTCCTATTCAAAAATCTACCCCAGAGAACCTTCTCAAGTGCCAATTTAGCTTCATTTGCAGGTTAGAAACACAGATTTTGATAAGATGCTTAACGGGTTACTTTCCAAAAACAAAAAATTCAGGAAAGCAAAGCAATGGATGTTTTATATTAGTGATCATTTAGACACAAACTATGGATAATTAAAAGTAAACAATGCTTAACAGCATTTAGATAACACCAATAAAACCATGAAGGCCATTATTGGCCAAGGTTAGGTATTTTATAGATTGATAACATTGGCCACTGAATATTGCTGTCCCTAACTCCATGGTTACCAACAGGTTTTAGTCCCTTCACCTTCTCTCATGAATTAGTGATAGATCATCTCTCAAACACCAGGACTATTGAAGGATTCAAAAATCACTTTTGGGGTCACATCTAATAGAAATAATGGTGGGTAAAAAGTTCTCAATTTAATGAACACAAATAACATATTTCAAGAAGCCATAATTTTTTTTTTTTTTTGCTTATGTGAAATATTGTTTTGTAGGGAGGGAGAGAGGCAAGGCGGCTGTTTTTACAAGCTCTGTGGTAATTCACCATAGTAAAAAAGATTCTGGAAGCAAGGAAGCTAGCTTTTTACCTGCTTCTACAAACATGCCATTTCCCCAAACCACTTAAAACTCGATTATCTTCATAATTTTCCTTTTAATTTCTCCATAACTCTGACTGAAGAGGCTATCTATTGAAACCAGTAAGCAGGGAGGTAGTGAGATGCAGCTATGATTCTTAAAAAAAAAAAAAAAAAAAAAAAGAGAGGGCAGTTACGTTACATAACACATGCTCTGAGGAGCCCTAAGACATTTGAAGTTAAGAATGCGCCCTTTATAAAGGACCGGCTTTCTCTTTATATGCCACAGTTTATCGTATGGTCTGTTTTTGTTGTTTTGGTTGGTGAAAAAGCTGGCATCTGGGATACAGTACACAGTCACACACACTGTGTGACCATTTAAGATTGTTTTAAAATGTCCATTTAGAGTTATGGAGTTGGACAGTGATTTTCTTCTGTTAACTGGCACAAGACGAGAGTCACTAGGGCAAGTTACTTCCCAATTCCCTGATGTGTCTAAAAGAGCCAACGGGAGGCTGCCTTGTGGAGGAAGGGAGTGAGGGCAAGAGATGGAGAGTTTCTGTGCAGTGGACCAAAGAGGGGAGAGGAAAAGGCAGGAATTCAGAGTTTACCTGCCTCCTTTGTGCCCTGGGAAAAATCTCACCCCTACCTCTAAATTCCTCTATCAAATGCTTGCACTTTTGGAGAATTACATTCTCCACTAAATGTAGCGTTCAACAACTTCACGCTTTCTCTTTCTGTGCATCATTTCTAGGGGTGGTTGTGTACAGTTAAGAAAAAAGAATCCAATAACATAAAGCTATTTTAATAATTTTAAAGGAAGTTTAAATGATACACACTCGATCAGGGTCGATGAAAACGGCACTAGTGTCGAAGGGCAACAGGTTGCTAATAAATACAATAGTTTAGGAAAGTGCTGTTTCTGTCATGGAAAAAGTATATTCTGGGAAAAATAATACTACTGTAATTCATTTTTGAAAGCTATTGAGACTTCTTGGATGAAGAATGTAGTTATTAAAGGCAAAAGTACACAATATGTTGTAATGAAATGTTTGTGCTTCACACTTCATTAAATGTTTTGTGGGCCCCTGGGGAAATTCTATCTCTCACACACAGAAATAATGTTTATACATGGTGGTATCACTAGAGGGAGTGCATAGAGCAATGTTCAAAGGAAGAACTTGCTACGATTTCAGTATGTTCAATTTAAAACACCAAAACGAGATGTGAAAAAATATGGGTAATCCTGATGAAAGAGCACACAAAATTTTTCTGTGCCTTGGTAATCTTTAAACTGTAACTTAAATGCTGTCTTTTTCTTTACTCAATTTTAAAATAAAATATTGTAGGTTTTGCTTGAAGTATAGGGTGATGGAGAACACCAGGTGGTTTGAATTAGTGGGATTCATCGACAAAGTATCAGATTCTAAATTCTGCTAAATAAAGCCAATATCAGCATATTTAGGATTCTGAGATTAGGAAAGCTGATAGTTTAGGATCTGTTGAGTGTGTTAACTTATAGTGTTTTGAAAGCGAAATGTAAAATAGTGGTATAATTGCAAAGACATTCACAAAAAATAAAATTCTTGGGCGGTAGGCAAGTCCACTCATAGGAAATATATGAAAAACATAATGAGTAACTTCATAAGGTCTCATTACCAAAGGGTTTTTAATCAAGAAAAGTAAAATCATGTGAAGGACAGAAAACTATGCAAGTTTTTCCCTGAATAGACTTAATGACTTGGTTTTATTTATTGACTGGACTTTGTCTCCTCAGTAGCACTTCCTGAAGGCACACGTTTGTCTGTCTGATCTAAACATGCATGCAGATGTAACATTTCTAAAAAAAAACAAACAAGGAGACATAAAAAGGAATCACATTCAAAGCAATGTTAAAGAAAATGGGCTGATGTTCTAGAGACAACTAGGTAAAAAGTAGTAACACCAAAATTCTTTATAAAATACCATATGAAATTTCCATGGAAGCATTCCCTTGCCTCAAGAACATTTTTTTCCCCTCAAGAAGTATGTTAACCTTAATGGCTTTCCCTACAGCTAGAATTTCAATTAGCTGCTTTACTACCACAACTCTAGTCACATAAAAAAGTAGTGACTCTCCACGAATCCTGTTCTAAGCTATATCATCGTATGCACATCTAAGTGGAGTTTTAATTATTTTTTTAAAGTTTCCAGGCTCCTTTATAATAATAGTAAGATGCTAGTTATAAGAAATGTACCACTTGAACTTGGAGGAACATAATATGTGGGTTTTCAACTTGTTAATAAAAATACTTGTTGTATGAATGGATTCATTTATTGAATAGTTACAAATGTTATTAAAAATAAAAGCTATACAGCACGGCTGAGAAAGGATGATGCCAACTGTAACAAAATTCTCAGTCTCTACATTTTTATCTTCTCTTATTTAATAATTGAAGGCATTAATGCTAATATGAAGCATTATGACTATATAATTATATATTCTACTACATTAAGCATTAGGATAATGTTTTGAAAATCTAAAACTAGATGTTCTCTGAAGAGTTCACATACTGAGGATTACCAATTGTACAATATCTAATGATACACTTCTAACTGACATTTCCAAAATAATTGACTACTACAATAATATTTATGTGGGCCTTTTCACACTTTCCTTGAAGTATACATGAGCATCATCTCTGGGGATATTCAGAATAAAACACAAGTGACAAAAATAACTAATTAAAACTTCAGAGGTTTATAAAAGACCTAAGAAAATGTCAAGAGTTCAGAGTTTATTCTCTTGACTGCAACTTGTATTTAAGTTCTTTAGGTAATTTCAACGCTTTCATGCTGGTGTAAAAGCCATGCACTGTCTGATTTCAGATTACCTAAACCACTCAAATAAAGGTCAAAACTTCTCTAAAAAGATTTTTTGAAAAAGAATCTTCATCACAAAAAACAATATTTTTGGAACTATGTGAGGTGATCAATGTTAACTAAACTTAGTGTGATAACCATTTCACAATATTTACCTATATCCAAGCATCTTGTTGTAAACCTAAAAGCTCATACAAGGTCTTATGTCAATTATATCTCATTAAAACGGGAAAAATAATAATTCTATTGTAAACATGTCCCTCCATTTATGAGCTGTTCACACTGCACGAACAAGGCAGTGCTGGCCCTCTTTAGTATGTTACTCTTTCCCCCTCTGCCTGTCAAGCATGGCTTCTCTGGTACTTCATTTGCATATAAATCTATAGAGTCATCAGGTGTCTTGTGGTTGGGTTCTTTGATGTATTCACCAATCAGGGACCAGCCAGGAAGACAGAAATCACTCCAGGTGTTCCCAGTGGAGGATTTAATGCAAGACACTGATTACACAGGTGATGGAAAGAAGACAAACAGGGTGTTAAGACAAGTCTGAGATTAGCAACCCAGAGTTAGCAATAGTATTAGCAATAGTAAGCTACAGTAAGCAATAGTAAGCTATTATCCCTCTCTTTGGAGATGAGGGGACACAAGGAGGAGGCAGTGCTGCCAGATCCCCAAAGCTGAGGCTACTGAGCAAGAATCATAACATAGCAGAGGCCACCCAATAGGAGCTGGAGTCATGGGGGAAGAGGTTGTCTTGCTAAAGCTGGAGTCATTGAGGAGATGTAGATATTGCTGAAGATGCTGACTGTTAAGAAAGAAGAAATACCCTTAATTTTCCCCTTCTCTCACCCTCAACTACTGTTTTTCTATGGCAACCTGGAAGCCAGAAGGAAGGAAATCTCAAAAAGGTAGTTCTCAACGGTAAGAAGAGAGGATAAAAACAATCAGTGCAGGGAATAGATCTGAGTGCACAAATGGCAAGGATGTTTCCAAGCCAGCTGAGTAACTAAAGTGCCTCCAGCAAATGCCCTGGTTCATTTCATCACTCTTTACCTAATAAGTGTAAAGAAATCCTATACAATTGTTTTTGTCCCTAGTCTTGTCTCCTCCCAGTTTCTGCATACTTTCGCCAGAATAGTTCTCCTAACAGTAAATCCTGGTCTTATTATGTCTAACAGCAATCCTGGTCTTTTTTCTTTTTTTTTTTTTATTTCTAGGAGAGAGAGAGAGACAGCATGAGCAGGGGAGGATCAGAGAGAGAGAGGGAGACACAGACTCTGAAATAGGCTCCAGGCTCTGAGCTGGCAGTCAGCACAGTCAGCACAGAGCCCGACACGGGGCTCGAACCCACGAACCGCGAGATCATGACCTAAGCGAAAGTCAGACGCTTAACCGACTAAGCCACCCCGGCGCCCCACAGCTATCCTGGTCTTATTATGTCTCCTGCAGGGCCTGATCCAAGTAGATGTTCATAAAGATGAGCATCTGTCAAGGAAGAAAATTTCTAAACAATATAATCTGAGTAGAACAAGATTAAGAACAAACTTATTTTCTTAATGTTTAGTTATTTTTGAGGAGGGGGGGGTGGCAGAGAGAGAGGGAAACACAGAATCTGAACCAGGCTCCAGGCTCTGAGCTGTCAGCACAGAGCCCCACATGGGGCTCGAATTCATGAACTGTGAGATTATGACCTGAGCCTAAGTCAGATGCTTAACCAACTGAGCCACCAAGGGGCCCCTAAACTTAAATTTAATGATAATAGTGTCTTGGGATCTTTAGATAATGGAAACTCTAGATCCTTGGTCTTTATGATTCTTCAGAAAAAAAAGAGTAGTCTTTGATGGGAAGTTTTGCTTCTGAAGCCATTTCTGAGCACATATCACAATCCCCAATTTTCTTCTACACTCTTAAATACCTCCCTCCCTATGAAGTTCTCCTTGATACATATAGCCAGAAGACGTCACCACTGATTGTTCTAGTAGTTCTTTGTCAGCAACTCTTACATCACTTTTCATACCCAACATGGAGCCAACTTTAAAATATCAAATCCGAGGAGCACCTGGTTGGCTCAGTCCGTTGAGCGGCTGACTCTTGATATCAGCTTGGGTCATGATCCCAGGATCATTGGATTGAGCCCTGCATCTGGATCTGTGCTAAGCATGGAGCCTGCTTGGGATTCTCTCTCTCTCTCTCTCTCTCTCTGCTCTTCTCCCCCTATTTGTCCTCTCTCTCTCAAATAAAAAATAAAATAAAATATTAAATCTGAATTCCTGACTCTGACCACAGATTCCGAAACCTTAGACCTATCAATGTCCTCCAACTGAAACACTCTGCTTCACGGCAATTCTAGCTTTGACCCCTTCCCTTTTCCCCAACTGATCACCCCCTCAGGTCACATTTTCTTTCCTCCTCTCATTTCTCACCACATAAGCCCGAAAGGAATTTCTGGGGAAAAATGAAAAGTACCTTCCATCTTTTCAACAGCTTGCAAAGGTCACTAAAATGATGTACTGGATACAGTGGAACTTTTTATCCAACACTGTGCACTGAGCGTCATCTGACAAAGTGCTTTTGCATTCCTTAAAAACCTGAGTGATGATGTGACACTAACCGTGTGAAGATAAATGGTGTTAAGGGCATGTGTCGACCCCTTTTGGGGGTATTTGTGGTGTCCTGGGGATGGTAGTGTTCAGTGGCCATGTAATGTGGTAGAGACTACTCTGCTATCAGTGAGTGTCCTGCTCTCTTCACCTTAATGGTCCCGTACTTTCTGGCTCTCTCCCTCGGTCATCCTCTTCTCTATTCCATGGTAGCCATAATAAAGGTTTCCAACATGACCCAATTCTAACATTGATTTTCTTCTCTTAGAACAAGAGGAAAATCACAAACCACATTAAGTGGGAATAAATCTAAATCTAAGGTTCCCAATCTTATCTCGACCCTTAACGCCACTCGTAAAGTGTTCATGTGTCTTCCATTAACTCCTCCCACTCCCCAAAGCAGTTAGTCAACTTCCCCACTGCACCTCACACAATCACCATTTGCACAAACTCAGTGTTAACTCCTTTAATAGATTAATTCAATGGAGTAAAGTCTAGAATCAGTTTCCCATGTATTCTCCTATAGCAAACAAGTGGTTCCCAGGAGTAATTGCATTTTTTAAAACAAGCAATACAAGTCAATGATGGAAAAAAGTTGCTGGCTGCTGAGCATATGAAGTGAAAATCCATTACTGTAGCCTGATTAGCACCCATTCTTCTGTCCTGTGACAGCACCATGACACATTTTCCTAGTACTGGCCAATCCAAAATTGGCATGTCTCCACCAGTCCCGCAAGCTGATCATAGTAACTTGTTTAGGGATAGACACAAAACATAATCAGTAATAAAGTGATTCATGTGGGAGGGATTTTACTTCAAAGGTTGGGGAAAAGAGGGGCTCCTGGGTGGCTTGGTCAGTAAGCGTCTAACTTCGGCTCAGTTCATGAACTAGGGGTTTGTTACTTTGAGCCCCGCTTCGGGCTCTGTGCTGACAGCTCAGAGCCTGGAGCCTGCTTCACATTCCGTGTCTCCCTCTCTCTGTGTTCCTACCCCACTCGTACTCTGTCTCTCTCTCAAAAATAAATGAAGATTAAAAAAAAAAAAAAAAAGCTTGGGGAAAAGAGTATGTCTCTTTTTTTCTGGAGCAGTTAGGCATCCAGAATATAAGCCTGTAGCAATGGGTGGGCATTTGTTTCCCGTTTAGGAAAAATCAGTAGAATGGAGCCTATAGAGAAGAGCAGAGTCAAGAAATTTTTAAATCAGTTTAAAATTAAAGTTTGATAACTAATAACATTTTTTGAGCACCTGGATCCAGTCATCAGTCTGGGACTGATGTTCCTGAACATCAGTCTCTTGGGAGCCAACAAATTTCCACCTTCCATAAAAGTTATATTTTGATTATTTATAAACAGAAGAATCCCAACTAATATAGTATCTTTAATCATTCAAGATGGTAGGAGAAAGAATAGCCTGAAAATAAATTTTAGCCAGTAAATTTGAAAACACAAAGAAATTATCTTCTAGGAAGATGTAACTTACCAAAACTAACTTAATAAGGATGAGAAGAATCTTCCAGAACACCTATGATCACTAAAAGAATTGAAACAGTAGATTAAGAAATCTACCTCCCAACCCACAAAGAACAAGTAATTCTCCTGGCAATTTATACCAAACTTTCAAAAAAAGAGAAAGGAAGGAAATCATCTCAAGTATTTTATAAGATTAATATAAGTTTGAGTCAAAACTTGGTAAAGAGCAGTACAAGAAACAACACTTATAAGCCAATTCCTCTGTCAGTATAGAGTGAGGCTACACCAGAACAGTTTGATTTAAATTTAAAGACTGCCAAGGATGATGACTAAAATCTAACTCATGGTGACCTTCATGTCACTTTCCTGTTGAACCGGTAAGCAAATAATACATAAAATACATAAGATAAAGACCCAGAGAGTACATACAGTTTCCCTGTGCTTGCCCAGTTTCTCAGAAAGGCATTTTGTAAATTTTGTTTTTAAAGAGAGGGCAGGATGGGAAACCTACCACATCCAAGGGGACCCAGTCACTAGCTCATTTCCATTCGTGCATTAGAAAAGGGAGAGGGCCGCATCATAAAGTCGAGAGTTTTTCCAATATATAAAGCAATGTCTGTCTACACTACAATGACACAATTTTGTGTCACTAATGTACTGTGTTTTCATTGCAATACCATGCCCAGAGTAGGCTTGATCATAGTGTATTACAAATATATGAAAAAGTCATAAAAAATATATATCTGCAGACTGAAATATGCAATGTGTTTTTTCAAAAGAGGAGAGCAAGGAGAAGAAATAAATGTGTCCTTAAAGGGCAGTAAGAGCAACCAAGAGGAGCCTGGGATGGAAAGCAGTTCAGAGATCAGAACTGTATCTTTTCATATGAACAGACACTTCTCCAAAGAGGACATCCAGATGGCAAACAGACACATGAAACGCCCTCCTCATCAGGGAAATACAAATCAAAACCACACTGAGATACCACCTCACGCCAGTCAGAGTGGCTAAAATGAGCAAATCAGAGAACTCTAGATGCTGGCGAGGATGTGGAGAAACGGGCACCCTCCTACACTGTTGGTGGGAATGTAAACTGGTACAGCCCCTCTGGAAAACAGTGTGGAGGTTCCTCAGGAAACTAACAATAGAACTCCCCTATGACCCAGCAATAGCACTGCTAGGAATTTACCCAAGGGATACAGAAATGCTGATGCATAGGAGCACATGGACCCCAATGTTCATAGCAGCACTCTCCACAATAGCTAAAACATGGAAAGAGCCTAAGTGTCCATCAACAGATGAATGGATCAAGAAGATGTGGTTTATCTATACCATGGAATACTACATGGCAATGAGAAACAATGAAATCTGGCCATGTGTAGCAACATGGATGGACCTTGAGGGGGTTATGCTGAGCGAAATAAGTCAGGCAGAGAAGGACAAATATCATATGTTTGCACGTATAGGAGGATTAGGAGGAACTTGACGGAGGAACAAGGGGGAGAAGAAGGGTGGAAATGGTGGGGGAAAGGGAGAGAGGCAAACCATGAGAGACTCTTGAATGCTGACAAAAACTGAGGACTGATGGATGTGGGGGGGAGGAGGGATGGGCATGGAGGAGGGCACTTGTGGGGATGAGCACTGAGTGTTATGTGGAAACTAATTTGACAATAAACTATTTGTAAAAAAAAAAAAAGTTGTGAAACAGAAAAAAAAAGAACTGTATCTTTTCAGAGATGTTTAATTTTTATTATTTGCCTGTTTTTTTCCAAAAACTGAATAATGTTAAGTTCTTGTTATCTATATACCCAAGTACATCCTCATTACGTGAAATACATAGCATAGAATGCTGTATCTTCTGAACCAGAGTGCCTGAGAAAAAGTATTCCTTCCCAAATGTCCACAGCCAGTTTGAATTTCCTCCTCTGGCAGTCGTTCATGCTTTTTGTTAGTCTTGCTAGGATTCCTCTGTGTCTGCTTTTAGGCCTGTGTGTGTCCTGCTGAATTCTTCATTCTTTTCATCTGTTTCCTTTTAAAGCTGTTTTAAGGTTCATTGCTTCTTGACCTCTTCAGCCTTGCTGTTCTTCTAGTCCAGTGTAATTCCCCAGTTGGGGCTTCAAGATTCTATTACTGCTGTGCTGTCAACAACCTTTTTCCCCCTTCTTTCACCAACTTTTGGCTACTCCCTGATCACATTCAGGGTGCAAAAATGCTGGGAGTGAACCGTCAACCAATCCACAACCCCCACCAGCAGCATTTATGACAGAACCTATTTGGAATCCTTTTTCATGATGACTAGTGAATGCAGCTAAACTCCATAGCATCAATTCACCCTCTGGAAGAAACCCAAATAGCAACACAAGAAGAGAGTCAAGGATTAACCGACGCTAATGGAAATGTTCACAGTGACAGTCCCGACAAAACAGTGCATTCCAGCTGATGAAGGTCTGCATATCATTACAGCACTTTGGAAAGGTATGCTTCCCGGGGAAGGAAAACCCCCCTTTCAACTGTAATGTAGCTTAATCGTTCATGTCTTGTCTGCTAGCTGCATTGACTGTGGTAAGAACTACATACCACAAGAAGAGTTTATAATGGCAGTGTGAACCACAAAGACGATGTTTACTCTCTCTCTAAGCCAATAAGCTCAATGCAGTATTTCATGGCTCTTCATCTTTTTCCATATTATATTAGACTGATCCTTTCAACAGGAGTTTTAATGCATTGTAAACCTATCTGGTGGCAAGCTTTAAAAGCATTTAATAAAAGGAACATGGAGGGAACGTCATCAAGGAGCAAGGTTTGCCTTAATGATTCCTTAACCTGTTTATTATTATCTCCTGCTTCCTAGAGATGATGGTTCAGCAGTTGTACAAATCAAGCTGAAAAAAACCTGAGGCTTTTTGGAGCCAAAGGTCCTTCATCCCTACAGGATAATGTAGCCTGCTAGCCTTCCATTATGGGCAGGTTGTGGTTTATTCTGTTTCCTCGAAGGGACCTTCTGGAAGGAATTTTATGGTCATAGTCTTCATGGGAGCATTAAGCAATCCGCAGCATGTTTGGGAAGAGAAAGCACTTGTCCAAAAAGCTATGACTTCAGTTTTCCTTCC
This sequence comes from Crocuta crocuta, assembly GCF_008692635.1. NCBI lineage: Eukaryota > Metazoa > Chordata > Mammalia > Carnivora > Hyaenidae > Crocuta > Crocuta crocuta. The sequence goes on from NW_027527574.1 coordinate 408,509, forward strand.
TACTTGCTGCCCAAGACTTGGTGGTCTCCTTTAAATCCAATGCCTCTTTGGAGAAAGCATTTTAAATATTATCTTTAGACCACACTCATTCATAGAACATAGCTCAGGCATTCTTGGGGGAAAGCCTGAAGTTTCCTGTTCGTGAAATCGCTGAGGTATAGGGATATAACCTGAATGGAAAAAGTTTAGGAAAAATACTTCTGGTTCCCGGAATAGTGGCTAGCCATGCTTTGAAGATGTCTGGGGCGCTGAAGCGAATCACCTTCCTCATTTTCACTTGGTCCAATCTTTCCCTTTGGTAAACACACATTTCTACAGACAGAGACATTCTGCTGACTTCTACCAGAAAGATCTACAAGCAAAGGTGAAGCCAAACTATATGGAGCAAATGAAAATAGAACCTGTGGGATAGCCTGACACTTTATAGAAGTAAATATGACAAACTCAGACCCACAGGAAACTGTTTTATGGCAAAGATCGTGTCCTTTCAAAGAAAAGAGTAGGCATTTTATTTTTTGAAATGAAACCTTAGATTAGTGAAACTATTGCCAGATGCCTAGTGGAAATTATTTAGTCTGTAGGGACTTCATGGTGCTCTCTCATGAAAAGAAAAATTAACCTTCAATGAATAAAAAATCTTTAAATTCCATGTTGGTAAAATTATTCTTACACTGTAGGTCTCATCAAGGACTAATATATATATAACACTTGAAGTTTTTCCATTAAACTGTTTTTGAGTTATGAGTGACAAAAAAATAAGTTTGAACACACTGAAGGAAAAAAATGAAAAGACAGAGCCTTCATTTCCCTTAGCTAGAGAGTATGTTATTTACACCTCTGGCAATTCTCTATACACCCTTCCCCACATGCATGTTGCTATGGACAATACCATTAGTTACAAGTTTTAGGTAGAAAACATTTTTACTTTAGTGTTTACTTTAATTCAACAAATATGGGTACCTGGTAAAGGCAAAATTGTGTGCTAAGTACACAAAACAGCTAATTGGAATACAGCGTTTGGATTTTTCTTTAAAACAAAAGAGCAAGCTGTACGTAATTAGAAATGATCACCATTTAAATTCTGAAAATGTCAAATTTGAAATGTCTGCAAGACAAACGAGTGGGGGATATTTATCAGGAAGCTGGAAACTTGGTCAGTAGACAGGTAAAACTAGACATATTGGAGTGGTAGACTTCTGTGTTATATGTTGTGATACAAAGTAGGTTCCCAATGAAAAATTAGACGACCACCAAAGAAAGCACTATCTTACTCTCTTACTTAAAATCTCTTCTAAAACGATAAATATACTTTTCCTGGATGTGTTTTACAACAAATATGTTCAATTCTCCTCACTGCCAGCCAATAGATGAAGGGCTCAGGGAGCTGTTGGACCTCAGGGAGACGACAGGTGAGGGAGTTCACCTATCCAGGCCCACAAGGAGCAAGATGGGCCCGAGAACACTGCACGCCTGGGAAAGGGGAAAGGGGAGAGTAAGAAGCTGAACTGAAGAATCGGTGAGGAAGAATTTTCTAAAGAATGGTAAGTACAGAGATTTTTCATATAAAGAGTAAAACATTTAAAACAAAACAAAACAGGGGCACCTGAGTGGCTCAGTCAGTTGAGTGTCTGACTTCGGCTCAGGTCATGATCTCATGGTTCGTAGGTTCGAGCCCCGCATCGGGCTCTGTGCTGACAGCTAGCTCTGAGCCTGGAGCCTGTTTCAGATTCTGTGTCTCCCTCTCTCTCTGACCCTCCCCTGCTCACTCTGTTTCTCTCCCTCTCTTAGAAATAAATAAAACATTAAAAACAATTTTAAACAAAACAAAAACAAAGGTAGCAAGGTGGGAATTGGGTGCTAACCCATTTCAATTTTGTATTTTTTTTTTTAATCCTGTAAAGTATTTTCGTCTCTGAAACTCAGAAGTCATTTTCCAAAGTTGGGAACTGTTCTGTGGCCAGAATAACTTAAACAGGACTTTGCTACTCTCCTGCAATGTTAATCTCAGCCTATATCCAACTTCTGGTGCCTCCTTTATTCGTTCCCCTCATTTATTATTTATGTAGGTATTTTTTCACACATGATGACTGATATCACTTTTCTTGAGGAAGTACCACTCTACAAAATGCCCATTAGGCTATAAAATATTTCTCTTCAGGAAAAAGACAGAAGTCGATAGGAAGCAAAATCCTTTAGCGATCCTTGAATGAATCTGGTTCTGTTAACTCCTTAGTTTCTCCTTTTATAAAAATGAAGTACCACTAGGCAGGAGAAATATTTGTATTTTCTTGAGAGGTTTGCATATGTGGTGCATTGTTACAGGTTGGTCACTGGTAATATTAGCTAACGGATATCACTCCTTCGCAAATCATCTCATGTCAAGCCAGATCTTCGAAGAGACAAAATGGGAGCATGCTGTTCCAATAAAGAATGATTGATCATAATGCAGTTTGTCAATTTGGGCTGTATCACACCAAACATCAAGGTGGTTGATTAAAATCTTTTTTGACTTTTCATAATTCTGGCATCCTATTGTTTGATTTTCACAGAGTTCTACATTAAGATCATGGGCTAAAGAGTCACAGAGACCTGAAATCGAGTTACAATCCCACCATTAATAAGTATATAACTTTGGGCAAGTCAGTTCACCTCTCCCATCTTCAGTGTCATCAGCTACAAAATGAGGACTTACAGGGGCACCTGGATGGCTCAGTCGGTTAAGTGTCGGACTTCAGCTCAGGCCATGATCTCATGGTTCATGGGTTCGAGCCCCAAGTCAGGCTCTGTGCTGACAACTAGCTCAGAGCCTGGAGCCTATTTCAGATTCTGTATCTCCCTCTCTCTCTGACCCTCCCCTTTTCATGCTCTCTCTCTCAGAAATAAATTTAAAAAACATAAAAAAAATTTTGTTTAATTTTAAAATGACTTACAATAATATCCCCCTCAAGAGCTGTGGTCAGAATTAAAGGAGGGGATGTATGAAAAACTTTGCATAGACTATGAAGAATAACGTATACTGTCTATATATTTCTATTTTTAGTATCATTAATCTGATTCTGAAGTACAGAGTTCACATAAGTTGGAAAAAAAGAGAAAAATGACTGTGGTAATCAGAATTACATTCTCCCTGAGTGTTTTGGGGTGGGTAAATCTCCTCCCTCCCCACTTTTTTTGAACAGGTTTTTCATCCTCTCCCTTTTGTATTATGCCAAAGTACTCACCTACTCAGGACCTCTCTTCTCCTCAGAGCATGCACCAGGTTAGATCCCCAACAGCCTTTCCACCCTTATAGGAGTCATCTAGTGAAGTGAGGCAGCAAAGACTAGACATTGGCTACCTCAGTTATGATATCTGGCAACACAGTATCTTGGCATCCCTGCTGATGATGGGCTAACAGAAAGATGTTGTATGGGAAAAGCATGAAAGCTTGAAGTGCAAATGGATCTAGTCACAAATTCTTGGGATGGAAAGAGTTGGAAGGAAAATAGTTCTGCGGGATGTCAGTTCGCATAGCAATAAACATGATCTGCTAGGGTGCCATACTACTGAGGACCACAGCAAAAGTCTTTCCTGGGACTTACTTCAAAATATACATCCACATTTGATTTCAGTTGAAATTTATAATAGAGACTGAGGTTCACACAAGTTAAGGGAAGGTGGCTACAGTTTACAGTGGATCTGATTTTGGACTCTTAAATTTTTAAAGTAACATTTGTTATGTCATAAGATCTTTAGAAACAAAAATAGCATTTGAAGGTATAAAGATATGACTTCAACTACTTTTAAATGATAAACCATTTATATATACTGCAAGCATATATACTGGTACTCATTCATTTTTTAGTGAGAAAATGATTATTGTCTCATGAATTGTAGCTTTCTTGTCTGGCACTAAATAATGCAACCTTACTGAGAAAAATCAGGGCTCTGAGACACATTACAAACAGTTACAAATATAGCAGTTACTTTACTCTAGTCCTTCCTAGAAGAAGTTTTCATTATAAATATGGATATTAAGAGGTTCATCATTCCTATGTATACATGCTCTAATCTAAATCTTGACAGAATAGAGAAATGAACTTCTCTCTCTGTTAGTGAAGATACTTTTCTTTCAGTTTTTTTCTAGAGACAAAAAAAGCACATTTTTTGGAAAGCCTGTTTCTTGAAGACTGAGATGTTTTAGATTGAGACAAGAATGAAATATGTACCTAGTTTTTAATTGCAGTACATTACCATTGCAGGAAATTCAAGCCATACAAATTCCCACCAGGCCTTTTCATTAAGGATCCAACCATAAAAACATCTGATTTTTTGCTTGAGGAAATATACCTCACTGTAGAGCATTCTGCACATATTTGAAGGGCAGACTGGACAACTGTTCTGCACACAGGCTTTTGGTAAGTAACCTGTTTTCTGGACCATGTCTCATTCTTGCCTTCCATTATATCTGATGATTCAAAGTCCTGAGCCTATCCTAAATTACTATCCAGGTCAGCAGTTCCCTGATGTGGTCCTGAAACCAACAACATCTGCATTACCTGAGAACTTAGCAGGAATGCACATTCAGAGGCTCCACCCCAGACCTACTAAACCAGAAACTGTGGGGATGGGATCTGGCAATCTGTGTTTCAGCAAGTATGCCGGGCAATTCTGATGCACATTGGCATTGGGGAACCCCAGATTTGGAGCAGATTAGCTCCTCTGGAGACCAGATCTGCTCCCTGTACTCTAGTTTTCTCTGATACAGCAATCTCCACTCTTCCATCCGCTCTCAACTTTTAAATGTGGGTTAAAGTCTGTGTTCTCCTAATGACCTCATTCCTATTCTTTTTATTTATGTGCTCTTATAGACTTTTCTTTCTTTTCTAAAATTTTATTGGGAATCAGGGAGGGAGAATTCACAGACATATGTTACTAGGCTACTGTCATTAGCCATAAGTCTCATATATTTGTATCGACATTTCTTTTTTTTTTTTAATGTTTTATTTATTTTTGAGAGAGAGATAGAGACAGTGTGAACAGGGGAGGGTCAGAGAGAGAGAGGGAGACACAGAATCCGAAGCAGGCTCCAGGCTCTGAGCTCGCTGTCAGCACAGAGCCCGACGCTGGGCTTCAACCCATGAAGCTGTGATCATGACCTGAACCGAAACCGGACACTCAACCGACTGAGCCACCCAGGTGCCCCTGTATGGACATTTCTAAACACATGTACATTTGTACTTAGTGCCCATTTATCTTTCCTAAAATTGAAGTCACTAAGGGTTAGTTTTGTTACGTGTGTGTGTTTATGAGCGCGTGCGCACACAGACGCGCGCACATGCACACACATACACACACCTTTAAAAAGAGCAAAATTTTTCTTTAGGGATGAATACCTTTTTATTTCATTACCTTCCTATTTTACCTTTACTAATTACTTTTTTGGAGGGGAGTTAATTTTCTAGTTTCTAGAACTGAATGTTAATTTTTTTTTTTTTTGCTGTCTAATAAATGCATTTAAGGGTATAAATTAACCCAAAAGTACTACTTTGCCTACCTCTCATTTTTGATATGTGGCTTATCACTTATTTCTAATAAAAACTGAAGCTAAATTGAAATTTAGTGTAATTTATTAAACAAAAGTTATTTGAAAAAGCTTTTCCTCTTTTTTTTCCCCCCATCAAGAATATAGGTATTTAAATGGATAGGAGAGACAATTAACTTTTAGGAATTTATTTGAAATATTTTTGTGCCTCAGTATTTGCTCAATTTTGATAACCTTTCTTTGTGCATGTGAAGAGAGTATATAGTAAGCTTTGGAATACAAAATTCTACATGTATCTATTAGGCCAAACTCATTTATTATGTCATTTAAATGTAGCCTTGACATTTTAGGTCTATTTGATTTGTTGAATTCTAAGAGACTTTTATTAGACTTCTATTATGCTTATTAATTTTTTATTTTTCCACAAAATTTTGCTTTCTATATTTTAAACAATTTTGTTAAAAATGAAGAAGTCTGTAACGGTCTTATTGTCTGAGGGGATTGTATATGTTTTACCATGAATGTATTATTGTTTGTTATTTTATTGCTTTTTTTACCTTGAGTTTCACTTGCTTGATAATAGCTATACTATATTTCCATTTTGAAAGATTTTCATTGTATATATCCTTTTTATTCTCTTATTGACCACCTTCCTGTCATGTCTCACAGAGACAGCATATAGGTAGATATTTCTCAAAAGCACAATCTGAGAGAATTTGGCTTTTTATGCAGTTAATTATGACATTTATTGACTTAATAAAATCTTTGGATTTCTTCCTATTTCTTACTTTCTATTTTCTATTTATTGTCCTTAATTTGTTTTTTTTTCCCCATTTCTTATATTTGTTAACGGAGGGATTTAAAAAATTTTTTTTCTTCTCTTGGTTTGAAAGTTATGTTTTATTTAAAATTGTCTACTTGTGGGGTACCCGAGTGGCTGAGTCGGTTAAGCGTCCAACTTAAGCCAAAGCCATGATCTCACAATTCGTGAGTTTGAGCCCCATATAGAGCTCTGTAGTTTCATTCTATATTATTTTTACAACTAACTCTTAGACAACTACACATTTTGTTTATTTCTTTGCCTATCACTGCTTACTGTATAGTATCTACCATTCTTTTTGATTCATTTTTCATTTTGTTGAAATACATCCTTCTCTTTCAAGGAATCCTTGCATATCTATTAATGATAGTTTGGCCGTGTTTACAATTTGGAGTTCAAAGTAATTTTCTTTCGAACTTTGATGTGCCTAGGTTGTGTTTTTTATTCATTCTGTTTTACTCTGAATGAGACCGCCAATATAAATATTCATACCTGAGGAGTTACTAATTTTTATAATCATATTATTTTCTATTGTTCATTACTTAACAGAATTTTTTTGTTTTGTAAATGCCCTAATGAGAATATTATCTTATCCTGACAAGAATATTAATAATGCTTATTCAGTGTACTTCTGTTTGTTCTGTTAATTTGATTCCTTCAGCTGTGAAAGGCTTTTGTTTGCCTTTTCATGCAAGGTTCCTTGCTGGCCTACTTACGAATGCTATTTCTGTAGGCAACCCAGTACGGTATTGTTTGGGATGGGAAGAGAGGAGAGAGAGCAAGGAGACACAGGGTGACAGCCACTGATTTTCTGGGTCGAATCCACAACCTGTTCCTTATGATATCACAAGACACCTGAGGTACTGCCTACCTCCCAAATTCATGCACCCACACACTCTGTCTTCACGGGAAGATTTCTTCCCTCCATGTTACTGGTTTTCTTTACTCTTGAGCCCATTAAGGCACATTTTTGTCACTTTAGAGATGGGGAAAATTGAAGTACAACGCATCAAAGCAATTTGTTCCAGCATACCACTAACCAGCAACAGATCCAAGAACAAAACTTAAATCTCCAGACTCTTGGGTCTATAGCTATTTCCTAGATCATGCCAACCAGAGCATTTACCTTGGTCTGATTTGATTGACTGCCACCATATGACTGACCATTTGAAGAAAAGATTTTTAAAAAGTAAGTAAAAGCAAAAAGCATATCATTAGGGAAAAAGAGAAACTATCTTTGAAAATGTTTTAAAGAATTTGATGTCAAGGATAATATAGAAAAAATATATATTTTTCCACATAAAATGAAATTAGACCAGAAGAATCCCAGAAGACAACATTGTACAGGGTGGATGTTAATGTCAGTAGCCACAAAGGTTAGCCAAGGAGTACCCTCCTGCTTCTGCTAGTGCTGCTGCTGCTACCTCACTTACTTTGAGCAAATTGGGCCTCTGATCAGACCAAGGACATGGCTAAGCTGTGAAAATTCGATTGAATCCTCATGAAGCTGAAGCACTGGTGTGGAAGGTGACCCAACACAAGCAGTCACTTAATAATGTCAGAGTCTTAAAAGGAAATTCTGCATGCCTGCACAAGCAGGCTGGGAAGAGAAAGAAAGTAGTTTAATCAGACTATCTATGTCATCTCAGAAGTTGTTAGGAATAGAATATCCACATGAAATTTCAGGCCAACAGTAAGTAGCAGACAAACTCTAAAATGCTGAGCTGTTTTAGGGTGATGGGAGCATGGGATGACTATTGAAAGGTGCTTTATGATGTTCAAACATCACATAATAGTGTGTCAGATAGCTTTTGGTGCATAATCAACTATGCTAAACCTCGATGGCAAAACCAAAAAGAAAGCACTTCATTCAAAGTTCTGCAGTAGCTAGGCCACTCTGACCAATTTGACCTGGGTTCTCTCTTGTGTCTTTAGTCAGGGGGTCAGGTCAACAGTGGCAGGCTGACCTTGAGCTGGGGCACCTCGGCCCTTCTGACATTGAGAAGTGAATTTACACTGCTGCTCTCATGACTTTAGGATGTCTTCTTTGTGAAGGATGAACAGTGAAATTTCATAGCCTATTAAAAATAAACCTCTAATTATTCTACTTAAAAAATTCGCTAGAGCACATAATGTAATGGTCTTTTTGAGATATCTTAAGTCACCGAGTTATAATTGTGGAAAATTTTATTTTCCAATAATTTCTTCCAGTTTTACTGCCAACTCTCGTCCCATGAATAATCTCTAAATCCGATTTCATGGTTGTTCTGTCACTTTTTGTTATTCACACTTGGTTCAGACCAACTTCCTGTTAGAGCAAGGATTTTTCTGACTTGAACCCATTAAGGCCATCAGATCTTTGGTTATAGTACTCCACTCTTCTCCTTCTTCCTTGAACTTTTCCTCTGGTGTTAGTAAAGGGAGGAGGGAGAGAGACGATCCATCTCCTGACATGACTTAGCATGGCACATGCTTGCTCAAACACTCTTCCCTTGCATGAACAGCCACACTTCAGCAGTGCAAAATCTCCTGTTGCTTTCTGCCTGTGGTCAGACCCCGTGGTCAAACAGTGGTCTGTGAAGTAGAAGTGGGTAGGAAGAGGTCCCAGGACCCTGCTGGCAGTGGGTTCTATTCCGAGGTATTCCCTTTAGAAGTGTGAAAGTATCTTCAAAAGTTGGCCCTCACCCGGCTACCATATTATATCTAGGAGTCCCCAGAGAGCTTGCAGCCACCCATCCTCATCTCATCTATGATCTGCAACCTTTCCAACCCCATTCTTGGGAGCCATAAAATACTCAAAAGAGCCAATTCATGCCTCCTCCATTTGGCTTTATTATTTCACTATCTTTCCTTCGTGTTCTTGCCCCGGAACAGCACAGCAAGTTTGCAAGTCCTATTGCTTAAGAGACAGCAAATGGGAAACCAGTGTCCATGTCTTGCTGATACCTACAAACCTTATGAGGAAGCCTTTTATTATCCATTCCCTTTAGCTTCGGAGAAGAGGCCAATACATTTCTGCTTCTCTTTCCTTTAGCAAAGTAAGAGGAGGCAAGGACCTCTAACAGTTGTCTCCTGGCCTTTTTCCAGTTTTCTTAATACAAAAAGTAGGAGTAGACAGTGGGAAAAGCCGTGGTGGGGAAAAGGTGTTTATCTCTGATTCTGTTCAAAGGGCACTTTTCAGCAAGCCCTTTGGGAAGGTACATGGAACCCCAGCATGATGTTCTCTCTGAATTTAGAATGCAGAATACATAGTGGCTTTTGCTCTCAGCTGTGAGTTCCCAATACTGGGAAGTTAAAAAACATTCCACAGGCATTTTAAACCATCATGCTATACAGATAAGCCTTTAACAGAGGTAAACATTAAAAGAGTCCCAACTGTAACTTCACAATTGATGTGAATAGGAATTTTATTTCATCTTCTGTGGCCATTTTTCTTTATACTTGTTATAGATCACCCTTCTTCTTCACCATTGTCATTGTCGTCATAGTCTTCTTCTTTTGCAAATCAAAACAATTTATTGTAAGAGTTTAACAGTATCTTTATAGGCATCGATTAGTTTAAATATCACAGTTCATTCTCTTTCCTTCAGCACCAAGAAAATTGATGTGATGGCCTGTCTGAAGTTGGTTTCCTCTATTGGTCTTTCATCTGACAAGACACCTTTGGCAAAGTAATGACAAAGGCTCATCAATATGCTACTTTTCATCTGCCTGACACTGAAATCAATGGACTGCTGAAGAAGTCCCTCTATCAGCATTGTCAGAAATGATCACCGTGCTGGACAGAGTGTGCTACCTGATTTCTCTGAGCACTCATTCATTCCTGAAAGCTTTCTCTAGGCTGTTACAACAGTGACCCTGCTTAGAGGTCAGAGATAAAGATGTTGTACAATCAAAGTATGCTCAGTGAGTCTGAACAGGGGAGACTCTCTCACAGTGTGAGATGATATAATGGTCTGCATATCCGGCACCTGGGAGAAATCACATTCCCCATCTTGGGGACATGTGACCTACAGGATCTGCATTTGCAGGCTTAGAAGCCCTAATCTGTCACAAGTGACAGCTGAGGATAGAGAGTTACACTCAGCACCAAGGAAAGAACTTATCCAAGCAAAAGTGGTTGGATTGGTATCATCAGTTTAAAAAAAAAATTTACCCTGCCTCTTTAGGCAGTAGGCAGTGCATCAGTTTCAAAAAAAAAAAATTAACGTCTTCAATCGAGACTTTAAAAATAACAAAACATAGACATATTTATATAAATATTTTGGTATGATTAGCCAATAATAATAATTCAGTAGAAGAAAACAATTTATCTTTTAACATATTTAACATATCAGATCATTTTCAATCAGCATCACATTTATCACAGAGAACAGTGAATTCTACTAGCAATCATAAACCTCATAGAATTAGGTCTCCTTGACTTGGAAGCTGTTGGGCTTTTGCTCACTCTAAAAGAGTAAAGTCTTAGCAACCTTTAGCCTTCCCTTGGAACTCTAACACAAAATAGAAGAAAAATTAAAGACTGTTGATTTCAGAGGCTGACACCCAAATTATTCTGACTGTTAAATATCTAAGTCATCAGGGCAATTGACTGTCTTCTGCTTGAAGAGATGCAAAAACATCATGCCCTGAAAGGCAAGAAGTTTTGCCTACTTAACAAAATAAACTTTGCCTACTTAAAATGCACTTTCTTTTGTTCCTCATACTGGCCAGTAGTTATATTCTGTCTCCCCCCAAAATAATTGCTTATTGTAAAGTAGCAATATGACTTTTGAGATGTTTTTCCCCTCCTCTCCTTGTTGCCATCAATGGTGAAATGTGATGATGTGCAATGACAATATATATAATCCGGGAAGGTATGTAGGTAACAGATTCAGAGACAATTGTCAAGAACTCCTCTGAGGAGTTAGGTGGTGTGTACTTCAATGGCCAAGACAAATCTAAAGCAAAATGACTGGAAAGACAATGTGTGGGTGCAGGAAGGCAAACTCTGCAGCAACGCTGGTCACAACGTCAGGGGCCAGCTTTTCCCGTAGAAATAAGTATCTTGTAAAACCCCCAAAAGCACACAGTCAAAGCATGGCTACAAATTCCAGAAGACCGGGAAGGGGAAACAGCAGCCCTATCAGGTCTAAGGAAAGAAGCAAGACATTAAATGAGTCAAGCAGTCAGGACTTAGATTAGAAGCAAGTCAGGAAGTGGAGTAGATGAGTTCACCTCTGAGATTCACCTATGACCTTCTGGACAGGGGATTTACCTCAATATAACAGTGAAAGGAGAATAAAAAGTACCAGGAATTACTTCCTATAAGTCAATTACGTATTACTTTCTCCTTCTAGCTGGTAGGATACTAACCAAGAACTGCACAATCTGAAAACCTTGATGTTGCCTCCAAGATTGCATAAATTCTCCCAGAATATGATTTGAGTGAGACCAAAACTTTTGTTGGTGCTCTCCAGCCGCTTCTTTGCTAACAGACAGAGCTGGTTTTATCAGCAATCCCACAGAAATCCGTGCATAGAAGGACCCTGTGCTTGGTTTAATGTTCAGTTGTCTCCATCTTCAAATTTTTAATAATCTTCAAACAAGGGGCCTCACATTTTTATCTTGTGCTGAGCTCCTTAGATCTTCAAAATGCATTTTCCCTCCTTCAGGTGGCCACATCCTCCTGGAAAGTCTGGCCGCTCTGCAGCACAGAGTGGTTTTTGTCTGTCTGAACCACATGCTGTGGTCCCATTCCATCTGCCAGAAAATTGGTGGAGGTCTAGGTATAAGATGCCATTCAAATAAATGAGAACAAGAAATAAGCTGGGAGGTTTCTGGAAAACCTTTTCTCAATCTTAAAAAGGGATACTAGAAGAATGTTCCTTTTGTTCCTGTCTCAAGATATCAATGAATGAGGCTATCAGCATATACCTTGAATCTGGCCACCTCCCCCTCCCTGTACCACTCTAACTGCAGCTACTTCAGTAGCCCACTAAGCACACTCCATGTTTTCACTCTCATCCTTTACAGTCAATTCCCCATAAAGGAGGCAGAGTGTATCCTTTACAAACAAATCATGTCACCTACCTGCTCAAAACTCTCTAAAAACTTCCCACCTTAGGAAAAAAATTCAAGATTGTAATCATAGCCTACAAAGGCCCTTAGGATCTGACACTTGCTACCTTGGAAATCTTATTGCCTGTAAACCTTCTCCTTGCTCACTCCTTTCCAGCCACTCTGACCTCTGCGCCTCTGTGGCCTCTCAAACACACTAACCATCCCCTTACATTAAGGGCCTTTAGCTTACTCAGAAACCCTCCCCCGAGAAGTTTCCATGGCGCACCACCTTCCTTCATTCAGCCCCTCCCTTGTAGCCAAAGACTTCCTGGACAGCCATTTATAAAGGAGCAGCCCCTCCACCCTTCTCTATTACCATGCACAACTGCACTGTTCTTCACAGAACTTTCAACTACTTGAAATAATTTCTTCCCATCCCTTTTCTCGGTCTCTGCTCCCATTAGAATGTAAACTTGATAAAGGCAGAGAATTTGTCTCTTATCTAATACTACAGTGGGAAATCTATTTGTAAATGCATGGCCAAATGATTCTACTGTGTCCACATAGTCCCATTAAACTTCCAACACCTAGAACGGTGGCATTCAATACTCACTAGATAAAGAACTGTGGGATACACGAATTAATGTTATGCCTAGAACGACCACAGCCATCCTGTGACCCTAAATGAATTTTGACATGTGGTGGGAGTTGGAGCAGAAAGAATCCAGGCCCCCAGTGAAGTCCTTGAGCCGTGGGATTCGTCAATGAAGTCAATGAAGCACAGCCCTACCTCCTACTTGCTATGTGAGACAGTAAGTTGTTAACATCACTCTGATTTGGACTTGCTGCTTACTTGCAGTGGAGAGTATCCTAACTGATGTATAATTTTAGAAAATTCTGCTTTTTTAAATTCTGGAATATATAATCTAAGAACACTGTTTTTTTTTTTTTCTTTTCTCCTATCTCATACAATCTGCATGAATTCATCTAAATGGTTTATGACTTTTAGGATGAACTTGGTATTACTAATCACATATTTTACCTGCCATGATCCACTTTAAAGGCATTTGAATTCCCCTATGCAGATAACAATGCAAAAACATTTTCCTCGTGCAACCAGGCAAAACTGAATTATAAAATTTGCTATAATGAAAAAGATGAAAACAGCAACAAAAATCCCCCTGCACAGAGAAAAATACCCAAAATCTTGTTTTCTAGATACTGGTCTTTAAATGTCTTTCTAATAAAAGTGTTTAACCTCTTAGAAACATTCAAGAAGAAAATGCTTGTGGAAGTGGATGTGTTACAGGGACATGCAAAAATTGAAATCATAGGCACATTACATCCTTCAGAAATGTCTCCCATATTCTCAAATATATGAGGCAATTTTCCAAGAATTCAATCTTGCAATTCATAATATTTCTCCATGAACTCACTGCTAACTAACTTTATCCATAGTATTACCATTTGGAACTAGTTCTTCATTTATTTGTTGAGTGTTTACTTTGTATTGGACTTGAGGGCACTGGGGAGATGGATACAAAGAGATAATAGTTTCTATTCTCTGGGAATAGGATAGAGGAAGACCTCTTGAAAGCCTATATAGTAGTATGCACCGTAACAGGTGCTAAGACTTCTTCCCAATTCAGAGCTCTTTGGAGTCCACTGCAAACTTCCTCACCCACACTCTGAGGCCTGGACAGTGAACTACAGTCTCAGAATCTGCCAGCAGACCACACCAGTCACACTGTCAATGATGTGAATATTTATATAAATTGTATGCCCCAGAGTTGGGAATAGAGTACGCAGCCTGCATGCCTTGGGATAGGCACCAGTCCATCCCAGCTGTACCTAACTGTGCCACCAGAGATAATCTGGAAACTTATGACCAACTTATTCCACTAACTCTCACGTCTCTGACTCTCATTCTCATTCTTGATCAGCAATTAAAGTGAGCATCTCACTTGTGCTCTTTCCTGTCCCTTAATCTTTTCTAATACTGTTCTCCCCTTTTTTTATCCCCATGTTATGAGTTGAATGGTGATCCCCCCCACACACACAATAAAATGGATGTTTAATTCCTAACCCCAGCACCTCATTATGTGGCCTTGTTTAGAAACAGGGTTGCTGATGATGTACTTAGTTGAAATAAGGTCATACGGAAGTAGAGTGGGCCCTAATTCAATATGAATGGTGTCCTCATTTAAAAGAACACCATGTGAGCAGACAGAGACACAGAGTGAACACCATGTGAAAGTAAGGATAGATTAGGGTGATAGGTTTACTAGCCAAGTAGCAGCAAGGATCACCTGAAGCTGGGGGAGAGGTATGCAACGGATCCTTCCTCGCATCCCTCAGAAGGAACCAACCCCACTGACACCTTAATCTTGGATTTCTAGCATCCAGAACCATGAAACAATAAATTTCTTCCATGTAAGCCGCCCACTTTGTAGTATTTGGTTATGTAGCCCTAGAAAACTAGTACATTCTATCTGTTGCCCCTATTCTCATAAAGAATTTTATGTGTAACCCCCTGGAGCCCTCATTCCATGTTAAATAAGCTTTCCAACATCTTGGTTTTCTTCACCTAACAATCTCTTCTGGCACTTTCTTGAGGACGGTGCTTTACACGTGGCTCTCTCAAGTACTGTTCATCAAGTACTAAGCCGCCATTCTCTGGCCTCCTGTTGCTATTGCCAGGGATAGTTGCCTCCTGTATTGTAAAATGCCTTCTTGCTCTGCAGATGAAGCCATTGGCTATCTTCTATCCAGCCCCATCACTATTATTTTCCAACCATTCCATCACATTCACAGATAAATCTGACACCTGCTTCAAACTCTTCAGTTTCACCCCAAATTTCGCCATCATTTCAGGCATCTTCTACAGCCACACAAATAAGCCACTAAACTTATTAACCTAACCACACAGTTACTGACCACTCTCTTCAAACCCGGTCATCACTGTCCCCCACTTCACTCACTGATCCTTGGGTGCCCTGTCTGACCTGGATCTGCTCTACATACAAATCCTTAAATCCCAATATGCCATATATCACAACCTCCTAGCCTTCGTTTTTCTCACGGTCTCTTCCCAAATTTTCTCTCTTCTTTTGGCTTCATAAAGATCTCTCAGCCCTTAGCGCCTCCACATTCTCCCAGATGATTATTCCCTTCCTGGCTTTACTCTCCCACCGGGAGCAGACCTCTCCATTGATCACCAACAGTCTCTCTTCCATAAATACGAAAGTATATACAGTTCTTGCAATATACCATCAAAGATGTGTGTGTGAAAGACAAAGACAGACAGATGGAAAGAAGAGAGACAATTGGTAGAATGTTAATGGCTCAGTTAATTGGGCCATAATAAATTTTTTCAGTTTATTTCAGGGTAATAGTTACTTACCTCACTTAAAATTTTTGTTATACCACTTATTTTCTTGCTGTTCTTCAATTGTTCTCCATCAATTATAGAACTTAGTACAGGTTCTTTAGACTGTCTTCCTGGGCTGATAATAATTTGATCTTGTCTACCCCTCCAGAATCATTTTCTAGCACTCCCTGCCTCTCACATAGTACAATTTGAAAGCTTCTTGCTTTTAGATATACTTCTGCCTACAGTCTTATTTTTTGCCTTCTTTATGTATCCCTTAATGAGGTCCCTCTCACCACCATCTCTGGTGAACTCCTAAGTATCCTTCAAAACACTGAAGGTCTGATATCACTTTCTTATCCTTCAGATTGGATAGAATTTACAAGTGCTATCTTTAAAACACTTCTTCATTTTGTACATTCTTCTACAATTGTAATGATTCTCATTATTAGTTTTCACCATGTATCATTACGATAGTACAAAGTTTCTCAACCTCAGCACTATTGACATTTTGGAACAGTTAAGTCATTGTTGTAGCTAGTTGTACTATACATTATAGGATGCTTAGTGTCATCCCTCCCTTCTGCCCCTTTAGATTCCAACAGCATGTCTCCAAGTTTGGACAACCCAAAGTAACTCTGGATACTGACAAATGTCCCTCAGAGGACAACATTGCCCCAGTTATTTTTATTAAATGTTTATTTACTTTTGAGAGAGAGAGATCGAGCGCACAAGCAGGGAAGGGGCAGAGAGAGAGAGAGGGATATACAGATCCGAAGCAAGCCCCAGACTCCGAGCTGTCAGCACAGAGCCCAACCTGGGGCTTGAACCCATGAGCCATGAGATCGTGACCTGAGCGGAAGTTGGATGCTCAACTGACTGAGCCACCCAGGCAAACACTGCCCAGTTATAGTGTAAGCTTCTCCAGGATTGTACCAAGTCTCTTTCATCTTATTAAACTTAGAAGCTAGCACAGAATCTGGCTCACAATATACATTCAGGCAATGTTTAATGAAGTGATCTGAACCCCAGAAAATACAACACTGCTCTAACAAAATGCCAGAGACTGCCCAGACAGTGTCAACAGCATTCTTTAGGCATTTCGAAATAAAGATATTTTCTACTTAAAAATGATGCTTCACTACTAAGAAAGACAAAGGAATTCTGGTTTTATTTTCTTTTTCTAAAAGCAAAGGGCATATTTGAAAAAGTCTTCTGAGCACCATGGCCCAAGGCTATTTTTGACTGGTAGCTACTGAATCCTTCCATGCTCTCTCCCTGATTGTCTGTTCCTCACCCTCTTGAAGCCCGCTCCGCCAGTCTCTACTTCCCCAGTAGTTTCACTCCAGTGTCTTACACACACAGCACTGGGGTAAGGGCCTTCAGTGGGCACTTGTGGCTGCTCAGAAGCAAGCCTTCAGCAAAGGTGAACGGCTCCAGCAGAGGGCTGCCAAGTCCATTGTCTGTCTCTTCCTGTGCCAGGCCATTTGGCTCCTGTTTACTGGGCTTTTATCCGCATTTATCTTTTCAACCAAATGAATTTAAATTATGTCTTTATCTTCTGCTACTGAGGCGGCCTAAATCCCCTTTCTATCTTAATACAACTTCCTACTACAGCCCATTTTCTTCTCTAAGAAAGGGTTATAAATACTGTAGATGGGAAATGGACTACTTCTAGGAAAACTATGTGAGTCCAGTTTGGTGCATGTGGGAAGGGTTCAGACTTCCCAGAACCACAGGGTAAGCCTCAAAGAGGATATTTTATATTTAAAACAGAAGGTAACTGATGGCCTTTCTCCCATCTGCCAAATGGCAGACCTTGCATTTTTCTGTTTGCATAGTAAACTATGGAAAGAAAGAGACTCTAGAAAACTCAGCATGGTAAAACCAAATGGAGATTTGTTTTTCCCCCCTTAAAACAACTATACAAATTAGAAGAGAGATGAATCCTTCACCAGCAGCTGAGGGACCACTGTGACAGAACAGTGTTATCTTCATCCAGTTCTGTTTGCTTTTGCTTTCTCTGCCTCGGGCTTTGTGCAAATACGAAGCATTGATTTTGTGCTCTTATGTTTAAAACTATTATAGCAGACGATGTAGGCTGGCTATCCCAATTTCCATTCTCAGCTCCCTCCCGAGTCCCTTCTCCCTTCTCCTGCCTCTAAGAAGCTGGCAAAACAGGATACTCACTTTCCCTGTTTCTCCTGAAGCTTGCATGGAGCTCTCAGAGAGTGCCTTCCTACTAGAAAAGACAGTTGTTTCTTATGCTGTCCTTTTCCCCTTCTTCCTGCTTTGAATGTGGACATGTTTCTGGAGATACAGTCACCATCTTAAGACCGTGAAGCATCTCTTCCATCAGTAGACAGCTCCGCCACTCTGCCAAGAGAGAAAAAAAAAATGAATCTCTTTCTCTAAACCTGGTAGACAACTGTTCTGCTGTTTGCTGCCAAAAACATTTATAATGAAAATAGCTGTGTTTATACTCCTGTCAAGTCACTATGGAGATAAATGTGTTGGGTCCACCCCTTCTCTCTTTTCTATGCACTTTCAACCAAAATCCATCAGGATACAGTGTGGTTTGTCCAAAATCTGCCTGTCACTGAGCATTAATCTAAGTCAACGATGACATTATAGCTCAAGTTAGTTCCAGAAGACAGGCTGAAAATCTAGGTCACAGAACTTGGATGCCTGGCTTTCATATGGCTAATGCTTATTGAATGCTTATTATGTACTAAATAAACACTCTTTAAGTGCTGCTTTAAATGAATTAACTCACTTAGTGTTCATAAGAACCTCTGAAGTAGGCCCCAAGATCATACACATTTTAAAGATGAGGGAACAAAGACACAGAGTAACTAGCTTAGCCAAGGTTAGCTATCTAATAAGCAGCACAAGGCTATTATTTACATGGCTTTGACTTTCTGAGCCTATAGAGTACATATCATGAAGAATATGTGCCTTGAAGAAAAAAAGCATTGCCATTCTACATATATTGGGAAACAGATGAATTTCTCTTTGCATCTTTCAGAGAATATCAGAGTTATTACTCTGTAAGATGAAACCAGCTACAGGGGTGGCTCAGTCGGTTGGGCGTCCAACTCTTGATTTTGGCTCAGGTCATAATCTCACGGTTTGTTGAGTTTGAGCCCCATGTCAAGCCCTGCGTGGATAGTGCAGAGCCTGCTTGGGATTCTCTCTCTCTCTCTCTCTCTCCCTCTCTCTCTCTCTCTCTCTGCCCCTCCCCTACTTGCTCTCTCTCTCTCAAGATAAATAAAAATAAACTTTAAACAAAACACCTATAAAGGGAAAGGTGATTATGCCCACATCATTCAGAGAAAAAAAGTCCATTTATGTGAAATAATATTGAATACTAATATGAATAAAAATAACAATAACTGCTAACCTCTATTGTGAGCTTATCATTGTCAGGCACGTTGCTAAGTAATTTTATGGCTCTTTCTACTCAATTCTCAGAATAATAGAGAGGTAGTAAGGCAGCTACTCAACTGCCAGTCCCAAAAGCCATTGCTTCCCTTCCTCTTTGCTGTCTACACCCCAATATTTTTAGTGTATTTACCTCCCTTTTGCCAAGAGCTCAGAGAAGTCTATTCCATCCCTAGCCCCAGGAGATCAATCATGATTGGTCTCTGTCAATAACCTCCTTTGCCAGCTATTGATTCAAGGTAGGCAATTCTTCCTTGTAAACAAGGAGAAATATGAGGTAATCTACTGGGAATTTCTGGGAAAGATCTCCCTTACTAGTCAAGAGAAGCACCAGGAGGAAGTGCCATGTCATGCCAGTAACTCAAGCAGTCATCTTGCAACTATTAGTTAGAAGCCTAAGCACCAAGCCAAATTACCAAGCATGCCAGAAAAGAGAGAAAGAAATATAGAAATGTGGGCCCCCAGTGACAGTATTAACTGTAGAATTAACCCTTAAACTGCCTTTTCTCTATGCTTCTTGCTCTATGAAACAGCAGACCCTTTGGTTTTTAAAATATACCAAACAAGTTCCATTATTATCCCCATTTTAGAGCTGAGGAAACTGAGGCACTGAGTGTGGAAACCAGTAGTCAAACCTGGGTAGTCAAAACACCATCACCACCAGTATCTCCTAAACCTCCCGGCTTCCTCTCGCTAGCCCCCAAAGGCCACTCTCTCTCTTTACACCCAGTAAGGAACATTTCAGTAGTGACTTTGTGAGCAATCACCCTGTTGTCTGAACATCCAAGTGATGTTCAGGTTGGCAGATTATGGTTTCAGAAAAAGCTTTGTCCTCTCCAAATTAGAATATAAGACCAAAAAAACTGATAAAACACATACTAGATAAGGCAGCAGCATTCATAAGAAGTAACTAGAATAAATATGTAGACAGCTGGGCAGCTTTTCAATGCCTAACTTCTACTATATCCTTCCCTCAAGCTCCCCAGATCCTTTCCAACAAGGGTACTTGCCTTTCCCCAAACACAGGACACTTTTCTGGAACTGTATTCCTCACAGCAAACCAGTCTAGACCTTACCCCTGCCTTGGAGGCCAGTTTTAACACCTCACCTCCCAACTCCACCCACATTACAGTTGGTTTCCCTCTTCACTGTACCACTATAGTATTTTATCTTCTTATCCCACTGAATATTGTTTTAATTTGTATGTGTAAGTATATGTCAAGCTTCCTTGCTCAGATGATAAATGGTGTCCATGGTCTACCAAGGGCTTTCTATCATGTACCTCAAATTAGGATTCGGACTTCTAAAAACAATCAAAGTTCTGAATCCTACAGCATTAATGGAGTATCTTTATGAATAAATACATAGCCCATTCTTTCTAAAATGAAGCCATTCATTCTTTTTTTAAAAAGTAATCTCTATGCCCAATGTGGGGCTTGAACTCATGACTCTGAGATCAAGAGTCATATGTTCTACTTGACTGAGCCAGCCAGGCACCCCCATTCATTCTTGTCTAATTAACATGTTTAAACTACTACATTAAAATTTTTTTAATGTTTATTTATTTTGAGAGAGACAGCATGAACAGGGGAGTGGGGAAAGGGCAGAGAGAGAGGGAGACGGAGAATCTGAAGCAGGCTCTGTGCTATCAGTGCAAAACCTGATGTGGGGCTTAAACCCAAGAACCATGAGATCATGATGTCAAATGCTCAACTGACTGATCCACCCAGGTGCCCTTAAATTGCTACATTTTTCTTTTAATTTTAGAGATACCAAAAGAGAATAATTTTATTAGCTATTACCCCATGTAAAATTGGGATTTTCAAAGGACTTTCCAGGATTTATGTTTCCTTGTTTCCTCACTTTCCTGTCCCCTCACCCCCCTATTTAGTGATACAGAGAGAGGATATAGGTTCTGGGTGGAATAGAGAAAAAAGGTCCTTTAAGAGCTATACTAGGGCAGGGGGCAAAATGAGCTCTTTCATGACAGTAACTCTCTGACAGCACAGAGAGGTTGAGAGAAGTACTCAACTGTCAAAGAAAACTATTTAAGGAGCAGGGGCCCTGATATCAAACCTGGACACATAAAGCTTGATAGCCTAATAAAGTAGGCTATCTAAGAGAAAGACCCAGATTATTGCAGTTATAGGAGCCACACAGCAAAGTAAAAAGAACATAGCAACTGATGATGACTTGAGCCAATTTGACCATAAAGAACAACTTTTCTAAAAACAATGACCACCAGTCAGGTCAGCTTGGTAAGTCACACTGAGTTCACTCATGCTTTCACAGACTGCAGCACTTCTCTATTGGTGTAGAACATTTCTCCTGGAGCACATGTCCTCTTGCGTCCATATTCCTATGCTGCTGTGATCTATCCCTATCTGCACTGTCGGTTGGCTTAATTAGAGAACTAGAATGCCAAGAGGGAGGAAACCAACACTCATAAACTTAAAATACCTTGTGTGTGTCAAAGATAGGCTATATTCCTCATGTAGTCCCCAGAACAATCCCATGACATGTCACTGGATCCATTTTACGGGAGAAATGATTTCACCTGTGAGTTCATGTGCTTTCACCACACCATGAATCGTGTGCTTGAAGCACCAGGGCCTCTGGGTAGAGGTGGCAGACACTTAATTACAAATGGAAGTATGATGAGTGCTTATATGCTGAGCAGAATGGTGCTGTATATAAATGACTGACAACTGTACAGTCCTCAAATGCTATTTGAAAAAGAGCAAAGAAAGTAATTCTTACCAAATGTATGTTCCTCATGGCAAAACCAGTAGATGGCCAATGTCAAAACTTTTTTTTTTTTAACCTAAAGCTACAAATAAATGTAGCTGGAATGGATACTATTTGTCTTAGGATTTTGAGAAAACTCAAAAATAAAAATGGAGAGCCTTTGGTCAATGTTTACCTTTTAATAATTCCTAAAGGATGGTGTTGATCAATTACAAGACTGACTACTTAGAACAAAAGGAACACAGAGGAGACCTTTAAGACTTATGTCAAACAGGACAGGCTTGTGGGACCTAAAATAAACCCATCACTTAAGAATAGCTTATCGAAAGGGTGCCTGGGTGGCTCAGTTAAGTGTCTGACTCTTGATAGTGGCTCAGGTCATGATCTCATAGCTCAGTTAGTGACATCAAGCCCCATGTTGTGCTCTGCACTGACAGCACAAAACATGCTTGGGATTCTCTCTCTCTCTCCCTCTCTCCCCCGTCCTCTGTTCATTCTCTCTCTCTCTCAAAATGAATAAACATTAAAAAAAAAAAAGAAAAATCAATGGGAAAGATCATTGTTTCTGTAAGAGTGTGAGGTGAAGAAATTATAATCATTTCATTAACAGTGTACGTGATCCATCGAAAGCCTTCAACACTGCTGAGAGCAAATGAATCAAGATGGGATTCGGGGAGGGCTGTTGAGGCTTAGAAAAGCTAGAATTGGGTGTATTCACTTAAAACACCAAGGAAATCAGGGACTCAGAATTCTAAAGTACAACAAGATCTTGAAAATTACCTAATCCAATCCCTAATCCTATGAACTTGGAAATTATAGCCCAGAGATATACACCAAGTTCTTGACACCCAGGCCAGCATTCTCCTCCTACTTTATGAGGTTCTACAACACATCAATTAGAATCAAGATTGAAATATATATAATATATTATACTGTATACTTACTCTCACAAGTAGTTGTAGATTAGAACAAAAATTACCTCAAGCTTCCCCAGGGCCAGAACAGAGCTGCCTTCAACATGCAAATATGAATTACAAATCCTGAAATGAGGTTATTCTAAGGGAACTCTAGAGTAAGTTCATCAAAAAGTGTACAGAAAATATGCCAGGAGACAGAATTCTAATCTCTAAATAAAATATTAGTCCCTCTGCAACAGAAATATAATGTATAATTTTATTTATTCTTGTTCAAGAAAAAAGAAAACACACCTAGGGAATTTTGGAGACCATGTGTAAAGTAAACACAAGTGCCCTTATTCTCATAAATCTTCAGTTCTTCACTAGAGGAAGAGAACTTCTTCAAACTGGGTGAGGAAAGAACAAATAAAAGGAAGTATTACTTTACTCAGAAAATAATAAACACATGGAGCTCATTACCACAAAAGAAGAACAGGCCGGGAATATAAATGGATTCATAAAGGTTTTGACCAAATTTATGAATGTCAGAGTCATAAACGGCTACTGAGAGTACATCTGACCTTTAAGGTTAATGTTAGGGAGGAAAACTACATCCTTTCCTGGCAAATCCCTTGAGGTCTCTGTTGTCAACCCAATATTGAGTCGGATGGAACACCAGGCCTGCCCAGCAGAGCAGTTCTTAAGTGATGGATATCTGGGCCAGAAGAACATTCATCTCATCAATGGAAGCATACATAAAAAATGTTCCACTTTAAACAGGAAGCTTGATGAAATGTTGCTGTTAGACACTATTATTTATGAATCAGAATGAAAAAAGAGGAAAAATATTGGTTCTGGAGTCAGAAGAAGGCAAAGTTTGAATCCAGGCCATGCCACGGAACAGGCCCCAGTGCAAGTTACTTACGTTTCTGAGCTCAGCCTTCTCACACGTGGAGTGGGAAGAGTCACATCCATGCTACAGGCACTTTGCTGAGAGTTAGATAACACTTTGTACACTGAAAAACAAAAAATATATGTTATTATGTAATGATTGCCAGTTTTAAGCAAATTGCAGTCACTATGGGAGAGGGTTTGTGAGATACATGAAGACAGAGCAACCCCTGCTTCATTTTTCTGGAAGAAATGGATAAGATTATTTAAAAAGTACTTGAGACCCAAGTCAGATGTCAACTCCCCAAGGCAGAGTTTCCCTCTCCTTTAGATTTCCAGAAACAGCCAGTCATGTCTCAAAGCATCTGTATTATTATTTATCAGATTATTAATCTTCATTTAACTGTGAGCTCCTCGAAGACAGGTGCCTTGTCTTGTTCATCTTTGCATCCCTACTATAGTTCCTGGTATACAGGTGTCACTCGATAGATACTGAATATATTACTTAATGTGTGCCTGATCCTGTTTCCACTTTACAACAGTAGGATAAAGAAATGATTTAACTATTATATGAAATAAGTTAAAAGTGGCTATGGTACAAAATCAAGACTGATTCTCAGCTTTCCTAATTTCTACACTTTAGTCTCTTAACTCCCTAATTGGGAATAATAGTGTCTTGGTTCTATTTCTATAAAACAATAAAAAGAAAGACATGGATTGTTGGGTAGTGAAATATTTACAAAAGGCATATACTTGAAATCCTAATATCACATTCCTAAAAATACAGTTTGTACCCTTTGAAATAAGATGAATATAATTTTTGGCTGTAACATCAAATTTTTGGTAAATACAAGACTGCAGAGTCTGATCACCACCATCATCTTCTTCAAAAATAAAACCTCCAGCTTTGTTACCTGCAGACATCAATAAAGGGGTCAAAATGAATGTGAAATTGCAAACTTCATATTTAGTCCATGACATGAACCATTCATGGCAGATATTTAGATCTTTTTAAATATCTAGGAAATTCTGCCTTCCAACTCATAAAGTTAGAAAGATAAATAGGAAGTTAAATAAGTATGCATGTCAACAGTATATAAAAACAATTATATACCACAACCAAGCGGAATTTATCCCAAGTATGCAAGGCTGTTTTACTTGCAGATGACATGATACTCCATATAGAAAACCCTAAAGACTCCACCAAAAAAACCTACTAGGAACCAATAAATGAATTCAGTAAAATTGCAGGATACAAAAATCAATATACAAAAATCTCTGCATTTCCATACACTAACAATGAAGTAGTGGAAAGAGAAATTAAGAAAACAGTCCAATTTATAACTGTACCAAAAATAATAAATATCTAGGAATAAACTTAACCAAAGAGGTGAAAGACCTATACACTGAGAACTATAAGATGCTGATGAAAGAAACTGAGGACAACACAAAAAACCCCAAGAAGATAGGGGTGCCTGAGTGGCTCAGTTGCTTAAGCATCCGACTTTGGCTCAGCTCATGATCTCACAGTCTACGGGTTCGAGCCTGGCGTCAGGCTCTGTGCTGACAGCTCAGAGCCTGGAGCCTGCCTCGGATTCTGTGTCTCCCTCTGTCTCTGCCCCTCCCACACTCATTCTCTGTCTCGTCTCTGTCTCTTTTTCTTTCTCAAAATAAAATAAAAACATAAGAAAAAATATTTTAAAAAAAAGGTAATCAATGCTCATGAATTGGAAGAACAGATATTGTTAAAATGTCTATACTACTCAAAGCAATCTACAGATATAATGCCATCTCTATCAATACCAACAGCATTTTTCACAAAACTAGAAAAAATAATCCTAAAATTTATATGGAACTACAAAGACCCCAAATAGCAAGAGCAATCTTGAAAAAGAACAAAACTGGAGGTATCATAATCCCAGATATCAAGATACACTACAAAGCTATAGTAATCCAAAGAGTATGGTACTGTCACAAAAAGAGACACATAGAACAGCAGGAAAAAATATAGAGAGCCAGGAAATAAACCCATGACTAAATGATCAATTATTCTTTAAAAAAGGAGGCAAGAATATGTAATGGAAAAAAGTCTCTTCAACAAATGGTGCTGGGAAAACTTGACAGCTACATGCCAAAGAATAAAACTGGACCATTTTCTTACACCACACACAAAAATAAACTCAAAATGAATTAAGGACCTAAATGTGAGATGTGAAGTTATCCAAACCCTAGAAGAGAGCACAGGCAGTAATTTCTCTGAAATCAGTCATGCAACATTTTTCTAAATATATCTCCTGAGATAAGGAAAGCAAAAGCAAAAATAAACTATAAGGACTACATCAAAATAAAAAGGCTCTACAAAAAAAAACAAAAAAAAAACCAAAAAAAAACCAAAAAACAAAAAACCACCAGCAAAACTAAAAGACAACCTACTGAATGGGAGAAAGTATTTGAAAATAATATTTTTAATAACAGATTACTATCCAAAATATATAAAGAACTTACACAACTCAACATCAGAAAGACCCCCACAAATAATCTAATTAAAGATGGGCAGAAGATATGAACAGACATTTCTTTAAAGAAGCCACTTGGGTGGCTCAGTCAGCTGAGCATCCACTGAGCATCCAACTTTGGCTCAGGTCATGATCTCCTGGTCTGTAAGTTGAGTCCCACATCGGGCTCTGTGCTAAAAGCTCAGAGCTTGGAGCCTGCTTCAGATTCTGTGTCTCTTTCTCTTTCTGCCCTCCCTTGTTCATGCTCAGTCTGTCTGTCTCTTTGTCTCTCTCTCAAAAAGATAAATAAAACAACAACAACAAAAAGAAGACATCCACATGGCCAACAGACACATGAGAAGATGCTCAACATCGCTTGTCATCAGGGAAATGCAAATCAATCCCACAATGAGATGTCAGAATGCCTAAAATAAAAAAACACAAGAAATAACAAGTGTTGGTAAGAATATGGAAAAAAGGGACCCTCGTGCACTACCGTTAGGAATGTCAACTAGTACAGCCACTGTGGAAAACAATATGGAGGTTCTTCAAAAAATTAAAAACAGAATTGCCATATGATCCAGTAATTCCACTAACGGGTATTTACCCAAAGAATATGAAAACACTAAATTCAAATAAGACATATGAACCCCTATGCTTATTGTAGCATTATTTACAATAGCCAAGATATGGAAGCAATCCAAGTGTCCACCAATAGATGAATAGATAAAGAAGATGTGGTGTATATATGTATACACACACAAACATACATACATACACACACAACATGATGTAGTATTACTCAGCCATAAAATGGAAAGAAATCTTGCCATTTGTAACAACATGGATGGATCTAGAGGGTATAATGCTAAGTTAAATAAGTCAGTCAGAGAAAGACAAATACCATATGATTTCACTCATGTTGGAATTTTAAAAACAAAACACATGAACAAAGGAAAAAAGAGACAAACCAGGAAACAAACTCTTAACAGAGAACAAATTGATGGTTACCAGAGCAGAGGTGGGTGGGGGAATGGTGAAATAGGTGAAGAAGATTATTGTACACTTATGATGAGCACTGAGTAATGTACAGAAATACTGAATCACTGTATTATATACCTGAAACTAATGTAATACTGTATATTAATTATACTGGAAATAAAATTTAAAAACACAAAAAATCAATTAATGTAACCCATAGCATTAACAGGCTGTAAATGAAAAGTCACATGATCATATCAATAAATACAGAAAAGCATTTGACAAAATCCAACACCTATTCATGATAAAAACTCAGTAAGCTAAGAATAAAGGGAAACTTGCCCAACTTGATAAAGAACATCTAAAAAAGATTTACAACTAACATCAAACTTAATGGTGAGAAATTAGAAGCTTTCTCAAAAAGATCAGGAACAAGGCAGGGGTCTCTCTCACCACTCCCTTTCAACATTGTACTAGGAGTTCTAGCTAATAAGACAAGAAGAGAAAGGAAGGGAAGGGAAGGAAACGGTTTACAGATTGGGAAGAAAGAATTAAAATGCCTTTGTTCATAGATGATCATCTACATAGAAAATCTGAAAGAATCAACAATAACAAAATAACCTCCTGGAACTAACAAGCAATTATAGCAAGGTTAGGGTATAAGGTTAATATATAAAACTCCATCTGTCTCCTGTATAACAGCAATGAACAAGTGGAATTTGAAATTAAAAAGAAAATATCATTTACAATAGCACCCCAAACTACTTAGATATAAAGCTAACAAAATATGAACAAGATCTCTATGAGGAAACTATAAATGCCTGATGAATATAATCAAAGAACTAATAAATGGGGAGACAGTCTATGTTCACTGACGGGAAGACTCAATATTGTCAAGATGTCAGTTCTTCCTGACTTGATCTATAGATTCGATGCAATCACAATCAAAATACCAGCAAGTTATTTTGTGGATTATCAATAAATTGATTCTAAAGTTCATATGGTGAGGTAAAAGGTCCAGAATAGTCAAAACAATATTAAAGAACAAAGTTGGAGGAATGACATTATCCAACTTAAAGATTCACTAAAAAGCTATAATAATCATGCACAGGGGCGCCTGGGTGGCTCAGTCGGTTAAGCGTCTGACTTCGGCTCAGGTCATGATCTCACGGTTCGTGGGTTCAAGCCCCGCATGGGGCTCTGTGCTGACAGCTCAGAGCCTGGAGCCTGTTTCAGATTCTGTGTCTCCCTCTCTTTCTGCCCCTCCTCTACTCATACTCTGTCTCTCTCTGTCTCAAAAATAAATAAACTATAAAAAAAAAAAAAAAGACAGCACAGTACTGGTCAAAGAAGAGACAAATAGATCCATGAAACAGAACAGAGGGCCGAGAAATATACCACCCATGAATATAGTCAACTGGTCTTTGACAAAGGAGCAAATATAAAACAATGGGGTAAACATCATCTTTTCACCCAACTATGCTGTAACAACTGGACAGTCACATGCAAACAGATTGAAACACAGACTTCATACCCTTCTTGAAAATTAACTCAAAATGGATAAGAGACCTAGATATAAGGCACCAAACTATAAATCTCCTAAAAGATAATACAAGATAAAACCTGGATGACATGGGTATGGCAAAAACTTTTCAGATACAACACCAAAGGTACAACCCATGAAAAAAAATAATGGATAGGCTGGACTTCATTAAAATTAAAAACTCATGCTCTGTGAAATTCAATGTTAGGGGACTAAGAAGATAAGCCACATACTAGGAGAAAACACTTGCAAAAGACACATCTGATAAAAGACTGTTATTCAAGATATATAAAGAACTCTTTCAAATCAACAATAACAAAACAAACTATGATTTAAAAATGAGCCAGGTGCCTGGTAGGTTCAGTCAATTATGCATCCATCTCTTGGTTTCAACTCAGGTCATGCTCTCATGATTTGTGAGATCAAACCCAATGTCAGGCTCTGTGCTGACAGCGTGTTGCCTGCTTGGGATTCTCTCTCTCTCTCTCTCTCTCAATAAATAAATAAACATAAAGTAAAAATAAACATGAGACAAAGACCTTTAATAGACACCTCACCAAAGAAGATATACAGATGGCAAATAAACATGAAAATCTGTTCCACATCATATCTCATCAGGGAAAGCAAATTAAAATAACAAGATACCACTACATGCCTATTAGAATGGCCAAAATCCCAGAACACTGGCAATACCAAATGCTGGTAAGGACATGGAGAAACAGAAATTTTCACTTATTGCTGGTGGGAATGCAAAATGGTATAGTCACTTTGGAAGATGATTTGGCTGTTTCTTACAAAATAAAATATACTCTTATTTTATCATATCATCCATCAATCATCATTCTTGGCATTTACCCAAAGGAGATGAAAACTTTTGTCCACAAAAAAATCTGCACATAAATGTTCATAGCAGCTTTATTCATGATTACCAAAACTTGGACACAAACCATGAAAAGGCATGAAGGAACCTTAAATGAATATTACTCAATGAAAGAAGTCAATCTGAAAAGACTACATACTATAGGATTCCAACATTCAGGAACAGGCAAAACTATTTCAGAGACAGTAAAAGGATCAGTGGTCGCCAGGGGTTGGGGCTGGGGGAGGTGACTAGGCGGACCACAGAGCATTTTTTAAGGCAGGGAAGCTTCTCTGTACACTATTATAATAACAGATACATGTGATTATACATTTGTCCAAACCCATAGAGTGAATGCAGAGCACCCAGAATGAACTGGAATGTACACTACAAACTCTGACTGTGATGGAGGTCAATGTAGCTTCATCAATTACAACAAATGTATCACTGTGGTGGAGGATGTTGCTAACAGGAGGCTACACACCTGTGGGGGTCAAGGGTATATGGGAAATATCTGTATCTTCCTCTCAATTTTGCTGTGATCCTAAAACTGCTCTTAAAAAATAGTCTAATAAATAAGTAAATAAGCAAATACTCAAGCATGTATGACGTGTGTGTGTGTGTGATCCTTTCATTACTTTCTTTTTTTTAAAATGTTTTTTAATGTTTTATTTATTTCTGAGAGACAGAAAGACAGCTTGAGCAGGGGAGGGTCAGAGAGAGAGGGACATGCAGAATCTGAAGCAGGCTCCAGGCTCTGAGCTAGCTGTTAGCACAGAGCCCGACACAGGGCTCAAACCCACAAACCGTGTGATCATGACCTGAACCAAAGTCAGACGCTCAACCGACCGAGCCATCCAGGCACACCCCTTTCATTACTTTCAACAGTAGTTGAAAGGATGAGTGAAATGTGCCAATAGGCCCCAGATACCAGCATTTTCCTGCTGGCCCAGGGGCCAGCCCAGCCCCACCACTGCCTGTGTGAGACCGGCTCCTGCCCGCTTTCCTCAGCACATTCCACTCAGTACTCGCAGCTCTGGCTGCAAAGCCGACCCTCTGCTCCTCGGAATCCTGAAAGGCTACCTGCTAATATAAATGGTCTTGCTTGCCAAAGGGCCTGTAATGAATGTTTGTTTCACATCTATTCTTCCTCAGCTTTTCTATAGCCAGAGTGACTTCGCTGCCCTCCGATTTCAGCCTTTTCATTCTCCAAGGTCTAATTTCCATTGGTCATTAATAATATCCTGGTTCGTCCTGACCAGCTACACACATATACCTCTTCTACCTCTCTGCATCATAAACGCACCCTACACTAACTTTATTGTGATTATCTCCTGCTGTCAGTCTCATATTGGAATAGGCGACATTGCTCTACTTTGTCATGGTGAAAAGTTTATCCTGCAAATTTTCAGTTTCTTAGGTCTTCCGTGAATGGCTGTGCTTTCCTCATGTGTGCTTCCAGGCATCTCCAGGGCTCTGCATTTTAACTTCGTACTTCTAAAAGCATCTGTACAGAGATAATATTAATGTTATTGCAACAGACAGGCAGAGCCTCATTTCTCTCTGCTTTGACTGAAAATGCCTGTTCGTAGTGAAAATGTGCAGACACTGGCATTTTTGTGTGAGGTCTGAATGTGTGTGGGTCCAGCCATTGGTGGCAGGAAGAAATAAGATACAGCTGCCAGATGGTTTGGTTTAAAAAAAAAAGTACCAGTCAAATTGACTGGTGATCCACAACCATTAAAATTATTTTCCCAAAGGATCCTTTATTCTGAAGCTGGGAAAAACTCCTAAGTGCACTCTCAGTTGCTTGGCAGAGTGGGGGATTTAAAGGTCACTTATCTCTCCAAATAACTACTTACCCAAACATATTGTATGTTTTAAATTCTGGATACAACTGCTGATGGTACTCAATTTTGTTAAATAACTGATTTAGAATCAGAGTAGGGAGGCAGAAAGTAATAGATACTTGGATTTGGTGTTAAGTTCTAGTCTCTACTGCTAATTGATGATCCTTACTGTAGCCTTAAGTCCCAGTTTACTCCTCTGAATAATGGGGATAAAAAAATCTGCTCTGACTAGATCATAGGCATAGATAAAGATGCACAGGATCTCACAATAAAAATGCAGGGTAATGAACTCTATAAACTACCTAGTGCTACAGAATAGAAGTTGTTGCCATAATATTAAAACAGAAGTTCCTGAAAAAACGACAACAGGAATCTTTGAATAGAATCAGCAGATGGGTTTTCTGTAGATCATCCACAGTGCAACTTTCATTGTGTTAGTTTGTTAGCATAATTCTCCTTATGTTGTTTTCTCTGCTTTTATCCCCAATCAACCCTAAAGCAGAGCTGTCTGACAATAATAAATCATGTTTAAGAAAAAAATCTGGTGCAAAACAATGGTATTATAAATTTTCACCATGTACACTGGCAACAAGAATTTCAGTAGAAAATAGTTTATTGCCATCCTGTTAGTTTACGTGACAGTGATGGTTACGCTGAGTCAACACTGCTTTTTCACTTTATACTTTCACTCAGTGTTTCCATGAGGGTCTCAGTGATGCTCAGCCTGACTAATGAGGGTGCTGCCTTCCCACCAACCCCCTGCTCCTTACTGCTGGATCTGTGGGCTCTCAGCTCCTTAAGGTCAGTGGCCTCCTCTCTCTGACTTCTAGGAGCTGAAAACCAGCTCATTTTCTCCAGCACAGTAGAACTGGAGTTTAAACTTGTCACATGAATGTGTGAAGCTGGCACATCTCTTCTCTCCTAAGGGACTGCTGGTGGAGGCAGCAGAGAGAGTCACATCCCACATCTGGTCAAGACTAAATTCAACAGCTCCAGATTCCTGTGCCCATTAAATGCGGTGACTTTTTTCTTAAGAAATAATCAAAGAGTAAATAAATGGAATGCCATCTACCCTGAATGATGCTGTTCTCAACATGAAGTTTCTCTACCGGCTCTATATGGCACAGTATGGAACAGTAGCACTCAGGAACATTTTAAAAGCCAAAAGGATGGGGCACCTGGGTGGCTCAGTCGGTTAAGCACCTGACTCTTGATTTTGGCTCAAGTCACTAGCTCATGGTTTGTGAGTATGAGCCCCATGTGAGGCTCTGTGCTGATCGCTTGAAGCCTGCTTGGGATGCACTCTCTCTCTCCCTTTCTCTCTGCCTCTTCCCTACTTCCTCTCTCTCTCTGTCTCTGTCTCTCTCTCTCCTTCCTTCCTTCCTTACCCCCCCAAAATAAACATTTAAAAGCTGAAAATAGCAAGTACCTTGCAGAGCTCTACAAATCACTACACATAGCACTACAATATTTTAAAATCTCTATTTCTAAGCTATTATTCCATCTCAAACAGAAGAAGTTCACATTTTAACATAAGTCTGCTATAACCACTACATGAAACTACAACCCTATAATCTTTAACAGTGTCCCTCATTAAGTCCTAATGACTATGGACACATAAGTAATGATTATGACTTTTAAAAGAACCATGATATTGAGAAGCCATGAACATGAAACTATGAGGTTCAAAACCATGTTCAATTATAAAATAAATGAGGCTTGGAGCACATTAAGAATTTCAATTAAAAACACACAATAAGGGATACTGCCCCAGAACTCTATTTCTCTAGTTGATCTTCACCATTTATATTACGCAGCCTAACAAAACCTGGGAATAACAGAAGAAAAATGTGCAGTACTGAAATCACAAGAATTGAAGACAAAATAAGTAGGTTCCGTTCCAACATCTGCCATTTGCTAGTCATGTGACACAAGGCAAGTCACTTTGCTTTCTTGGATCCAGTCTGTTGGTCTATATTATACCTCCTAAGTGGTTGTGGGGTTGAAAGATGTGTATATTTTTATAAACTCTGCATTCTCATTCTGGTTTTACTTTTTTTCTTTAAATGTTCACTTATTTATTTTGAGAGAGAGAGCATGCAAAGGGGCGAGAGGCAGAGAGAGGGAGAAAGTGAATCCCACTCTGCTTTTAAAACATGGCTTGCAAGAAATGGATTAAATCAGGAAAGTGTTTTTTTTTTTAATTTTGGTTATTTTGCTCTTTTCTGAAAGCTCTTCACACATACTTCTATTTTAATGACTTTATTCAAACAGACATCCATGACCCCAAACAATGAGATCTTTGTGATACAATTACCTACCACAAGATAAGGCATTTTCTTCAGGCAGATGCTTACTTTATCACTAAACTTTTTTAGGCACTTTATGAAAGTAATTTCAGGCATGCTTTAGTTTTGAGGACAGGCTGTGACATGAGCAGTAAAAAAGCAAAATTTTAAATATGGATGTGGAATGATAGGCCGCCTCCCTGCTCTTGTATTCAGACACTGAGAGCCCAGACAACTTGGGCAAAGGCGAGTAGCTTTCCACGGCAATTGCTAAGCCTCAGAATCTGGAGCAACCAGCCACCTAATGTGAAATTCTTTTCATCTTCCCTCCACACTCCTGTGAAAACCAGGAGGATTTCTGAAAGGCAGAGAGATTCTCAATCATTGCAACGAGGCAGCTTTCTTCTAGTTAGAGCTCATGAGAGGAAGGACAATTTCCTGTTAAACATACACAGAAGATGACAGGGAAGGAGGCGAGCTGATGGCATGAAATACATATGCAAACCCTCCCTCAGAAGCTTGCTTTTCACTATCTTGTACAAAGTTAATGGAAACCAGGGAACGACCATTCCAGAATCGTCACCCCTTTAATCCTTAATAACCAAATAAAAATGGGCAGCCTGTATTCAGGAGCAGCTCTAGCAAGCAGATCTCCAGGAGACAAGGCTCCCTACAGACTTTCCCTTGATCTTAAAGCTTAACTTGAAACATTTATATGCACGGAGCACCTGGCCACTAGATGTGAGAAGGCCTTTTTTTCACCTTGGCTCTATTTCTTTCTTTAATAATGAATTCTCAGCTTTCTTTCTTTCCCTTCCTGGAAACTGATTTCATTCTAAATAATGTTTTTTGTTCTTTCTTAATAGTTTAAGAAAAGCAAGACAAACTTGAAAACCCCCCATTAACACCCATCAGGTTCCCTGCCTGCCCGGTATCATCTTGGCTTTAGGAAAGATGAAGCAGAAGTCAGGGTAGGTTAATTCCAATCAGGTTGAGAACTTCTTTTGTTTGAATTCAAAGGACTCAGGTTAACCTATTATGCAATTTAGTATCAACTGGTGACACAGATCTTCGATCTTCATGCACCTCCCTGAGTGAAGAGGTGATGAGCTCAAAAACCTGATGGCAATGGCTTAAATACTCAGGAGTCTGAATTACAAGTCAGACATTTAACCCAGGAGGAAAGCTGGTCCCAAAATGGTAAGGCCATCTGGGTCACACCCTCAACAAGGATACAAGGCATTTAATAGTGAAAATACAGAGTCTGCTATACAGCCTTTGTCCCAAACCAGGTCAAACCCAAGAAAGAAACCATACAGCTACTTTGAAATAAATGTATTGAAAGAAAGGAGTAGTAGTTCTTAAGTAACCTCTCTCCTCTCTTTCCTACTTCATCCTACAAAATATGCCTCAGGAGACTTACACACACACACACACAATTCAAAAGGATACAATGAACAGTTGAAATGGGAGCACAGGGGGAAACAGGTGAAAAAGCAAACGCCAAAGAAATTACTTAATTTCATATTACACTGAATTACATTTAATTACATATTATACGTAAATGCAAATGATTCACTCCTGTGCAGCTGCTAGAGGGTGGAAGGTGTAAACTTGCTCTACGGATGGCAGACCCTAGTCCAGTGCCTGTCATT
Organism: Crocuta crocuta; assembly: GCF_008692635.1. Taxonomy (NCBI): domain Eukaryota; kingdom Metazoa; phylum Chordata; class Mammalia; order Carnivora; family Hyaenidae; genus Crocuta; species Crocuta crocuta. The sequence continues at coordinate 443,918 of NW_027527574.1, forward strand.
GGCCGGGGCGTCTCCACACCTCCTCTAANATTCAAAAGGATACAATGAACAGTTGAAATCGGAGCACAGGGGGAAACAGGTGAAAAAGCAAACGCCAAAGAAATTACTTAATTTCATATTACACTGAATTACATTTAATTACATATTATACGTAAATGCAAATGATTCACTCCTGTGCAGCTGCTAGATGGTGGAAGGTGTAAACTTGCTCTACGGATGGCAGACCCTAGTCCAGTGCCTGTCATTGGCCGGGGCGTCTCCACACCTCCTCTAAGCTCACTCTCCACGCATGAATGATGCCTCTATAAAGCAAACTGGATCGGGTCTTATTCCCACTCACAGCACGTTGATGGCTTCCTCCTGTATTTGGGATAAGGTCAAAATCCCTCTGTGTAGCTTACACAGCCCTCATGACCTGGCCCCTCACTGCTCTCCGCCCTGTCTTCGGGTCCCCTGCCACTCTGCCCTCCGGCCACACTGGATCTCCGTCGGCAATTCCGATGTGCCTTTCCTCTCCACTGGATGAACTTGTACTTAAACTTCCTCCAGTTCTGGGTTCATCTCCAGCTTCCACGCTCCTGAAACATGCCCCCACCCCTCCTCCCTCATCATGGCATCTGCCACACTTTACCATTTACTTAATAGCTTGCTTTTGCTGTCTGGTAACACTCTCTGACGACAGGAACCGGATCTAGGTTGCTCTGTATTTTATTCCCAGTATCTAGCGGAGAGTGCCTGACATACTATTACTGTTTAACTGTATGCTATTATTTGTTGAGTGAATAAATAATAATAACAATAGCTGACATCTATTAAGCATTGACCATGGACCACAAAAGATGCCTAATGTTTTACTTTAGTTATCTTTGTGAGAAAAAAGAACTACTCTTCACAGTAAAGCCACAAGGCAGATTATTACCACTTTCATTGGGCAGACGAGGAAACTGAGGCTCCTCATGCCACCATGGGTGCTAAAGCTACCAACCTGGGCCTTTCTGATTCTCAGATTTGAGCTCTAACCACTACCTATACCACCTTTCTAATGACGAATGATGCTTCCTTACAGCCTAAGCAAAAAGGGAACAATGCTCAGTTACAAAATTCATGGCATCTAAAAGACAGAAAAAACAAAAACAAAAACAAAAATAAAAAACACGCACCAACAGTTGGGGAGAATCATGGCTTTTCCTGGTTTCTGAAACTTACAATACTTTCTCCCCTGGGTCGTATCAAAGCATTCCCCAGTGGCCTGATTTTGTGGATGGCAGCCTTGGACTCCCTGTAGTGTGTGAAAGAGCAGATTTAGAGCCTCTGCCTAGAATGTCCCTCAGTACATGCCAGGGGCAGCAATATAAGCACACGAGAGTCTTTTCTCCACCAGGGAAAACATGCAGTTCTCTGCGGATCTGGCTTAAATCAAGAGTTGAGTTAATTCCCCAAAATCAAATGCAGCAAATATTCATGTTGTTGCTTCAAGATCATTTTCCCCTTAGGAAGAGAGGGGAAGCAGACAGCCAGTGGGAAAAAAAAGGCAAAGGCTGGTGGCCCTCTCTGACCTGGGAGAGTATCGACCTGTGTGCGAGGAACAGGCTTTGCCAGTTGGGTCTTGCTTCAGGATCTCTGAGAAAAAATAAACTGGTGTCAGGGCCCAGCTTCCTCCTCTGTAACCCAGAGACACCGTGCTGAGGGTCCTTCCTGATCTACCGTTCTCTCAGCTGGCAGTGGCTGCTCTCCTCAGGGAGTGCCATCTTCTGTGGTTTTGTTTAGAAGTTAAAACCCTGCTCACCAGCTGCAAGCTGATATTTGTTTGGGTCTCAGTCATCAACACTGAGAAAGAATAACCAAGCAATTCTCACTACCCCGCCCTTAACTGCCCGCTGCCACAGAGGTGGGAAGCCCTTGGCCACAGAAAATCACACACACCATACACATGTTACCACCTTCTCTGAAGGGTTTAACTGGCCCCTTCAGGATCCGACGCCCTTTGCACATCTGCTTTCTGAGTCGGCCACAAGAGTTGTTTCTGAATCAACTTCACCTTTACCAATGATTGCTGGTCTGTCCTTCCCTATCTTGGAAGCATTTCTCCCTAACACCCAATTATGGTTACTGCAACTTATCTGCAGCACTGTGAATGCAAATCTTAGATTTCGTGAAGAGAGAAGTCTGTAAAGGAGAGCAAATTTTCCCTTTAATCAGTTTATTGTAACATCTCAACAAAATCAGTGAAATATGTTAGTCTTTTCCATTTAAAGTCATGCACCTAGGCATCTGTTTTTAAAACTATACACTTCTTGTCTTGCAGACATTTGCAGTTATTTTCCAACTAAGTTGGAATTAAGTTACCAATTAAGTTACCCTCATAAAATGATTCTGAAGTGAGTAAACAGTGGAAAGTCTCTGAACAAAACAGACTCCCTCTTCCCAAGAAGACATGACAAAAAATATACACAAAATATCTGAAAATTCTAGGATAACAGAGGCTGAAATCTTTAGACTATTTACAACCTACTTGTTTGTTTTTAAGGGATTTGATAAGTAAATGAGTCTCATTCTATCAACTGGGATTGAATAAAGCCACCTACTTACAGGACATGCAATTTCTTCTTCCTGCTAGGCGGTCACAACACTTAGAATTATGCAACAGGTTTATAGTATATTTCTATGTATGATTTTCAGTATTTTATTCTGAATTTCTTTTAACTCATCATTTACTAGTTATTTAATATCATCGTGTTTTTAGTCCAGTCCTCCATAAATAAAGGAAATGGTAAAAAGTTCAAAACAATTCAGAAGAAAAAACTGAGCTAGTTGAAAAATAAGTCCAAACTTCAAAAGCAAAATGACAAACACAAAACAAAGGAATTTGGTATATTTGCCTTGGCAAAAAAAAAAAAAAAAAAAAAAAAAGGGGTGTTTGGGTGGCTCAGTNCATTTCTAGGCTAAAGCAAGGGCTGGCAAATCATGGCTGGCAGACCAAATCTCGCCCACTAAGTTTTTTAAAAACTGAAGTCTTTTTTGTTTTTTTACAATGCAGGAGTGGTATTTACATGTTTTAATGGTTTTAAAAAGTCAAAAGAAAATTAGTGTCATGACATGTGAAAATTATACAGAATTTAAATTTCAGTTTCTATACATAAAATTTTATTGGACTGCTGCCATTCTACTTGCTTACATATTTTCGCACCACAAGGAAAGAGATGAATAGTTATAACAAAGACTGTATGTCTGCAAAGCCTAAAATATTTATTAGCTGGACCTTTGCAGAAAAAGTTTGCCAATTCTTGGGTTAAAGCATGCTAATTTTTTCCAAACCCAATTAATATTTATACTAATATAATGATCAAGAAAGCCCCCGTGGTTAAGTTGGTAACATTTTAAAATAACCTATTAGTATAATTTCCATTGGTGTTTAAATGCCTTTTTTATTAAGAAAAAAAAAAAAAAAAAAAAAAAAAAATGGGGTGTTCTATATTTTTTTAGTAAGAAAAAAAAATAATCCCTTAAATCTGCAAAGGGAAATTTTGGTTAGACTTCTAAAGAACACTATCTTCCTTGTGTGAAAGACAGTACTGTCTATGGGGGAATCGAAACTCAGTAGATCCTCATCTTGGGGAAGGAGGAGGCAGACTTCGGAATCGAAGCTGCATCTCCAAGAAGCATCGTGAAATGCAGTTAATGATTTCTGAAGATCGGTTCTTTCCAGCTCTAAGGACTGGCAATTCCCTGCCATTTAGTAACTAGCCCTTACTTAGTGGAGGGTGGCCTCCTGCTTTCAAAGAAGAGGCACGTCTCTCGTGGTCCCTGCTCATCAGTACATATAGACCTCGAAAACCTTTGGTGCTGAATTAATGCCAAATGTCTCACTTAATGCCACTTAGGTGGCACAGCCCGTCTTCCATCAGCGTCAGGTGAGGAGAGGCCCTGTTTCTTTTTTAGCAACCAGGTTTAAAAACAAAAAGAAAAATTGCCCATGCTCATCCCAAACTTTTCGATAGCTTGTCAAAATAAGGGACAGTGGAAGCACACAACATAACAAAATGCAAACACCAAACCTAGTCCTTCGAAAAAACTCCTCAGCATTCCCTACGTGGTTCAATCACGCTGCTCATTAAACAAGTCATTTTAATACTCACTGTCAGCCCAATCTTCCAGGTGCCAGGATTTCCTTTTGAAGACGGAAGGTACGCTATGGGCCAGCTTTGCAGAAAGGTAAACACATGGAAACCAGGACAGGCTTTTCTGGTGCTTAAGATCTGGCACCTTCTAAATTTAGAGGCCTCCCCCTCTCTTTTTCTGGTTTAAAATATTTTTAAAACTTATTTTATTTTAATTTTTCAGTTCGCACAGAAACAAGGCGCTGCGAAACACACCTCAAGTGTCTTTTAAAAATTAAAACAGGATTGATTTGTAGTGTCAGTGATTCCTGCTAATCAAAATCACTGACAATTTTTCAGGAGGGAAGAGGTACGGCTTAACTCTCTCACTAGAGAGCACTGCTTCCTTTTACTGTTTTGATCTAAATCTGAATATTTTCCTACAGATAATTCTCTTGCATTTTTTAAGGGAGAGAAACAGGGAGTAAAATTCTCAGAAAATAAATGTTTATTTGGACACACAGATTCCTGTGGCTGGGCCTACAGACACGGCGGTGCTCCAGGTCCCTCTGCTGGCCCGGCTAAGGGGGCATCTCTTCCACAAGTGCAGGTTCAAAGTCTTCAGCCTCGAAGTTAAAACTTTCACAGCAGAATGTTCTGTTTACTCTGTTCCTACTGCCAATGAGCAGAACTGGGATGCAGGAAGTGGTGAGTGTGGACACCACTTATGACAAGAAAAATAAGCATCTGCCCAAATGGGGATTCCTCTAAGTTGTGTAGTTGACTCTGAAACCAATGCGTATTTCAATACATGTGCCATTTTCTGTGTGTGTGTGTGTGTGTGTGTGTGTGTGTGTCCTTGCCATTGTCTTTAAGAAATTAGAAGAGGCACCTGGGTGAGTCAGTCAGGTAAGTGTCTGTGTCTCGATCTCGGCTCAGGTCATGATCTTACAATTTGTGAGATGGAACCCCTTGTTGGGCACTGTGCTGACTATGCAGAGCCTGCTTGGGATTTTCTCTCTCCCATTCTCTCTGCTCTTCCCCTTCTCTCTCTCTCTGTCTCTTTCTCAAAATAAATGGACATTAAAAAAAAAGTAGAAGTGACTTCCAACATAGGGGACTCTTTTTATGTTTAAATTGAAGGATTTCTTAAAGAAGCAGAGAAACAGAAAAAGAGGATTTAACAAAGGATTAAGTTTCTCAGAATCTTGCTTTCTAGCAACAAAAAGTCATAAAAGTATAGTTTTGTGAACAGCAAATTTAATGCTCTTAAACTGGACAATCATGTTATGGCATCCCGGTATTCTTCCTCTTTGAAAACAAAATTGTTCTCTAGTAGTTTTAAAAGGTATCTGCACTTTAATTTTAAAATTTTTTAATGCTTTATTTATTTTTCAGAGAGACAGAGTGTGAGCAGGGGAGGGGCAGCAAGAGAGGGAGACACATAATTGGAAGCAGGCTCCAGGCTCTGAGCCAGCTGTCAGCACAGAGCCTGACGCTGGGCTCAAACCCATACATCGTGAGATCATGACCTGAGCCAAAGTCAGATGCTTAACCGAATGAGCCACCCAGTTGCCCCTGCACTTTAATTTTAAACACATTCAAGAAAGCATTCAAGAAAGCAATTGTCATTATGAGGTCCTTTATTTAAACCTATGAAGTAACACCAGAAAAGGGAGGCGTTCTTTTCTAATGCTGATCGACGTGATATTTTTAACTACACAAAAAGAAAAGATGATATTGGATAAAGGAAACTAACTCATGAGGTCAGCTGATTCCAACAGGTCTAGGCAAATAATATATAAACTGTGGTTACCTGGTCTCAAGCTGTCACATTAAATCAAAAAGTAAATAAAGATCAGAGCAATAATGAGAGAGATTGAGATAGAGACACACAGAGACAGAGAAACAGACAGGAGAGAAAAGCAAATGAGAAATGACAAAGAAGACGAGTATTCCATGCAGCTGATGGGACCCTCAAATTTTTCAAAAGTGTTAATTCATGATTTTTAAAGATATACCTCTTAATACTTAATGTGACAATAGAGGGACATCATTCTGGAATGTCTGAAATTATTCCTATACACAAATCCACCACTCTCCAGTCTGAGAATCTTTCATTATAAGAAACACACAGGAGGGGCAATACTATTAGCAAGCTGTCTTTCACATCAGATCAATTCCAGCCCATACGCAGATCTGGTAACCTTTGTTTTGGACATATAGGGCGAATAAATATTTCAATTACTAGAGCTCTCCTATGTTATAGTGATTTCAACTTTTTCATAATTGAGATGTTTGAATATTTTTAATTAAGACTTTTTGTCTTAAAAATGTGTATATGGCCATTTTAAATTAAATTGAGTTACTTAATTTTATTTTGATGATTCTGTTGCTGGAGAAAGTAAGGGCACTAGGTGCACTTCCAAATTTATTGATAAGCAAAAGCATGTGGAGGTGCTTTTAAAAATCCAGACATCCATGTACCATTTTAGACCTACTGAATCAGAATCCCCTGGGGAGAGTCTCTGGAATCTTTTACTTATTTAATATTATGTCTCTGGGTTTGGAAACCACTGCTCTAGGCTGTTGTGAAATCAAGGAAGAGGCTAAGTGAATTAAAAAACCATCCAACATCTGGGCAGTTCCCCACAGCCACAAACACCAGAGGAACTGTGTCCACACATGTATGGTCTATAAGCACCAGGCACAAATGTCTGTTCCCCAAGGATGCAAAGAAACAGAATGTTGTTGAGTTTCTTTCTAGGTAAGTAAATCACAAATTCATAAATTAAAGTGCTCTGCCTTCTTCCTATTATACAGAGTGATGCATTTACATTATTAGTCTTGCGGTACCTGGGTGGCTCAGTCGGCTAAGCGTCTAACTTTGGCTCAGGTCATGATCTCACGGTTCGTGGGTTCGAGGCCCGCGTCAGGCTCTGTGCTGACAGCTAGCTCAGACCCTGGAGCCTCTTTCAGATTCTGTGTCTCCTTCTCTTTCTGACCCTCCCCTGCTCATGCTACCTCTCTCTCTCTCTCAGATATAAATAAAAAAACATTTTAAAAATTTAATAAATGAATAAAGTCTTTACTTTTTAATTTTTCCTACCTTTGGTTGTTGGAAAAGTCTGTACAGTTTATTGTAGCCAAAGCTGTAACATAAAAGAGCAATGTTGCCATCTAGTGGTCAATTAGGGACATTAAAGAAGCAGACTCTTCTGAAATGCCATGTTGGAAGAAATGAACCCTAAGGAAAGAAGGCAAACAGATTTCAATAGCGAAGACTTCACAACTGAAAGAACTCCTCTATCCTATGGGTTACTACCACAAGGCTTTCTGAAGCCCCGTGTCAGCTTCTAGTCCTAGGATCACAAGTAATGGCCAACTGACCGCAGAGGTGTGTTTCCTCTGGCTTTTTAAAAACAACATTGTAAACTTGCTCGTGCTGGTTTATCCATATAGGTTCAAAGGTGTATTTTAATACTGGGAGTTTCTCAAACCATGAGGGACACCATACTTCACAACCCCGGCAAGCCCATTGCTTTCCTCCAATTGCTCAGGCTGACTACACCTACGGCCATTCCCCACCTCTGCCAGCTTAGGAAATCTCCTCTAGAAGCCTTCCTTACCTGAGCCCCCCCACATTCCAAGCATGCAGTCATGTGAAAGCTGGCCTCCCACATCATGTGAATGAGGGAGATTTCACATCCACTCACGTGTGTACACTGTCCACAGAAGTTAGCACACATATGATGAGAAAGAAGGAAAAGGGCATCATTCGAAGAAAAAAAAAACATATCCTTTGGCAATTTCAGTTATTTTAAATTTAAATATTTGGTTTGATCTAAGTAACCTCAATTAGATCATGATATTTCTTAAAGTTTAATGTTACTCTTTCTTTTTCTGAAGCTACAAGAGTGATTTGGGGCAGCCATTGTATATGTTTTTGAAAGGCAAAGGGTATGATACTGTCTTTCGAAGAGCTATAAAACAGTTTGTCTTATATACTGAAAGGGTCTCCTAGGGAAGAGTATGTGGGAGGGACTATCCTACAGTAAAATTACCTCGTGAGCTTCTTAGACTTACAACTGAGAGTTATCTGTTCCTTCATTTCATTTGGTGGGACGCACATCCATCTTTGTCTGGCTAAAAGGCATTGTTACTCAAGATTTCCTTCTTCCTGATTGATTCAGTCGTGTGTATTTGTTTTCCAGTCCTTTTGAAAAGGTGCCTGACCAGTAAGGACAGAATACTACTGCTTCCCTGTTCTAATCTGTACACACAGGAAGACCTGCCTAGAGAGAATATGTAAAAATAGCCCAGAGAAGATGGTAGAGAACACCAGGTTAAAAGCAGCCTTCCAGATTATATCACAAACTTCTGGCCAGTGAGGGCTTAAATATGGTGTTTATTAATTACATGAAAGAGAAAGAGAGGGATTACTGTATGTCAGATAATATTCTTTACTCTTTAGATAAATTTAACTTTTTAAATTATCAGAACAACCTAGGAAGTAGGTGTTTCAATCATCCCCACTTTACAGATGAGGAAATTAAGGCATAGCAGGATGAAATGACATGTGCAAGGCAACACACCCAGCAATCACAGGAATGTAATTTGATGCCAGGACATCTGTCTCTAGAATCCATGCTTCTAACTGCTGTACAAAACCACCTTAGTCTATGGACCCTCAGCCTTCTTGAGGAATGAGAATTCAGTAAAACACAAATAAATTACATGAAACAATAACTATTCTTGAGTTGATTTAAAGGCTTTGGTGGATCTAGAGTCCCTTCGGTTCCTCAATAACAAAGTGAGTTCTCATCATAAAGTACTAACCCAGGTAGATCACAACAAGGTTAGGCTATGTCTGCACCAGGACTCACAGCCAGCAGATGATGTCCATGATCAAAAATTAATCCATTTCAGACTTTAGAAGCTGTATTGTCAATTTCCTTTCTTGTATCAATTTATTGCATTGCTTTTTTGCCACTCTTAAAATTCTGACATTGCAACAGAAGGAAACCCGTAGGCTTCTCCAGGCTTTTGGTAGCCTGGACACTAAATATATACATACAAACACATTTATGCTTATTCTATAAATGCTTATTGAGCACACTACTGTGTGCTAGGGATTTGCTTGATGCTGTTGGGGATGGAAAGATAAATGACAAGCCACTGCAATCAAGATTTTAAAAAGATGTAAAAATAACTGATCACATGATGATGTAAGTGATTCTAAATGAAAGGCACAGAGCCATGGGTCTTGTGAATCCTATAATTCTCTGGGGGCCAGGACTACTCTACAACTTGACCACAACAGATTAAAAGCATTTTTGGAACACAAAATTTACTGACTCACAAAGAACACACTAGATCTTAGTTTAAAATTCACCAAGCAACCACAGTACTATAGAGAGGTACAAAGGATACAAACAGAATGCAGTTATGTGGAGGAAGTAAGATCAAGAAGAAGCACCTAGGAACTGCAATAAAAACATGCTTATTAGCTCTACCATTAAACCATGGCTCTGACATCATTTCAGTAACGCAAGGGGTTTTATGTCAGATTCAGGTTAAAGTTTCTCCTGACTTCATTTTAATCTACAGTATCTTATAAAAATTGTCTAGAGTGCCCCTTAGTTTTTTACATACTCCTGAACAAACCTCACATTCCCCCTCGCTGGAACTTTATTTAAAGACTGCTACCCACCCAGGCCCCTCTCTCTCCTTACTCCCTATTTCAGGCCCTTCCCATCACTCTGTAAATGCCATGTGCTTCTATGGCAGGTAAGGTCCCATAAAGATTACTCAGGTTGGGTTAAAAGGCTTCTGAGACTTCACAGAGCATGCTCTCCTAAAGCTTAAAATAAAGGCAGGGGCACCTGAGTGGCTTAGTCAGTTAAGTATCCAACTTCAGCTAAGGTCACACTCTTGCAGTTTCATGATCTCCAGCCCGGCCTTGGGCTCTGCGCTGACAGCTCAGAGCTTGGAGCCTGCTTCAGATTCTGTGTCTCCCCTCTTCTCTGCCCTTCCTCTGCTTATGCTCTGCCTCTGTTTCTCAATAATAAATAAATGTTGGAGTGCCTGGGTGGCTTAGTCGGTTAAGCGTCCGACTTTCGCTTAGGTCATGATCTCGCGGTTCGTGGGTTCGAGCCCCGCGTCGGGCTCTGTGCTGACTGCCAGCTCAGAGCCTGGAGCCTATTTCAGAGTCTGTGACTCCCTCTCTCTCTGACCCTCCCCTGCTCACGCTGTCTTTCTCTCTCTCTCCTAGAAATAAATAAAAACATTTAAAAAATAATAATAATAAATAAATGTTAAAAAAAATTTTTTTAAATAAAGGCAAAAGCTCTGGTGCACTGAGAGAAAGTACATGCCAGCACAGGGACTCTAAAAGCCTTCCAGGCAAAACTCTCCAGGATTATTCTTATTTGCTGAAGGAGTTGCTTGATCTCTGGGTTAAACCACTAAAATTTTACTATGTATCTTGTCTTCCCAAGAGATCCAGGCAGAAGTGCGCAGTAGGGTCTTTTATGCCCCCAGGTCATATTAACCAAGCCAGGCCAACTGGTCCCATCAGGTGAAATCTACTGAAAAACAATCTGGCCTAGGGTTTCACCAGGAGAGTTTTGGACTATAAACAGAACATCATAAATCATTAGTTAGTTGGCTCAATAGCCCATTAACCTTAAATTGGCCAAGAGTCAAAGCTAAAACATCCAGCCATCCCTGGAAATAGCATAGGGCTGCTTCGGGCCAGCTGTAAAATAACTTTACAACACAGGGGCTCCGGTTGTGAGCAAACGAAACTGATTCTAATTAACTTAAGCAAAGAGGAATTGACTTGTAGGAATCTCACACGGGAGGCAAGAGAATTGTTCTTGAGCACAGGTATTTAACAAAGGCTGTTCCTGGACAAGGAAGTGGAAAGGACCAAATGGAGATCCCACCAATTTTCCTGTCCCTTTAATCCTCATTTCAAAATTCAACTGTATGGGAATGGGGAGGTTTCAATAGCTAAGCGCGTACCTGCCCCCGTCTAGGGAAGGTTTGGACTTCTGATAGCAATTGAACGACACTAGGTGAAAGGTAATTTCTGAGAAGAAAATTGACTGTAATTAGAAAGGCAAAATGCATTCCAGGTTGTCAAAACCCAGCCAATGTTCACTACAGCTTGTAACCCACCTTTGAAAGTGAAAAGTTTCAGGCAACTCAAATAAAAGTACTAGGGGGCCTGGGTGGCTTAGTGGGTTAAGCGTCTGACTCTTGCTTAGGTCATGATCTCGGGGTTCGTGGGTTCGAGCCCCGTGTCGGGCTCTGTGCTGACTGCCTGCTCAGAGCCTGGAGCCTATTTCAGAGTCTGTGTCTCCCTCTCTCTCCGACCCTCCCCTGCTCACGCTGTCTCTCTCTCTCCTAGAAATAAATAAAAATATTAAAAAAATAAAATAAAAGTACTTAAGGTCTAAGACAACAGCACAAATTCATTTGCTTCTAAAAACAGTATTTTCTTCTTCCTATGTTACACCCTCCATCCACCAGCACTCACACACATCTATTGTCATTTTAGAAAAAGGTATATACTGGCTGGTATGAAAAAAAGAAACAAAAACATAGCTGGTGGTTTTAAAATAGTTCTTCCTGCTAAAAAACTTCTATATGCTGGGGCACCTAGGTGGCTCAGTCAGTTGAAGGTTGGGCTCTTGATTTCAGCTCAGATCATGATCTCATGTTTGTGGGACTGGGCCCTGCATCAGGCTCTGTGCTGACAGCACAGATCCTGCTTGTGATCCTCTCTTCCTCTCGCTCTGTCCCTCCCCTGCTCTCTCTCTCTCCCCCTCTCTAAAATAAATAAACTTTAAAGAAAAAACTTAATACATGCCCATTAAAGAATATTTTAAAATGAAGAAAATTTTAAGGAAAACACTTAAAATTACTTGTAATCTCATCACATAGAGATAGATTCCTAGAAACATGTTGTTATATTTCCTTCCAGGTTTTATGTCGTTATTTTAGTTTTGTCTATACATTTGTATATATTTGAATGTGTAAACATTCATCTACAACTATATCATTACATAATTTAGACAATGTAGTTTCTTCAGGGTTTTGTTGGGTTTTTTGCCTCTTTTTTTTTAAAACTTTGTTTTCAATAAACATTTTGAAGTCATTATATTTTATTCAGATTTATGATTTTCCCCCTCTATATGCATACATATATTTTTAAAATTTGTATTTCTGGTGGTTTTTCAAGAGCCACATAGAATAAAAGTAGCTGAAAAAACTGAAGAGAAAAATCAACTCCATGACCTAAAGTAACCCTGGAAGAGGGTGTCCGTATTGGGAAACGGTGGGAAATCAGCCCTGGAGCTTGCCAGGAAGACGCAAAGAGGGCACAAGCTAGCAGAAATCAAATGATTTAGCAAGAGCGGTGGAAGAAAAAAAAAAAAAAAAACAGCAGAGACTCAAAGAACTGCCCAGCCAGCCACTTCTGAGAAAGAAAACACTATTAATAACAGAACTCAAGGTTCTGGCATCAATTTAACTCATATCTTACTCCTCCCCCACCTTCAGGACTCAGTCTCCCACCCCACTCACAGCTGCTATATTTTCTGGTGTTTCCATACCCTTCCCGGACCCACGAAGGATCTAATTACAAGTGTAAGACGTCATCAGGGGCCTCTGGAGACACACATGCACAGAGGAGTCTTCTGAGGACTGAACTGGTGAAGACTGTATGAGGCACCAACATGAGAACAAGCACTACTCTCCTCCTGGCTCCCTAGTCAGGGCTGTGCCTCATGCAGAGACAGGAGCACGTGTGAAAATGGAAGAATCAGGTGTTTCCCTCTTTGCTTTCTTTTCTTTCTCTTCTTTCTCCCTCTTCTTCCTCTCTTTCATTCTATTTTCTTTCTTCCTCCCTCCCTCTTTCCTTCTCTTCCCTTCCTTCCTTCCTTCCTTCCTTCCTTCCTTCCTTCCTTCCTTCCTTCCTCCCTTCCTCTACAGTGAAATGATTATAATAGGAGTATTTTTTACTCTTCTGGAAATTAAATTATTGAGCTTCTTCTGTTAGTTAACAAGATTAATACTATGCCTAAACGTGAATTAGGCTTGATACTGAAAATCAAGCAATTCTCGGATGTGTAAGCAGATCCACCTCCCACCAAGCCCGCACTATAAATGTGTACTGTCTATACCCTCGGGGGTAAACTCTTGGTTAATAACAGCATCCAAGGATCACAAATTTATTCAGACTACAACATATGTAGACAAACTACAGATTTCCATTTCCTCCTTTAATTGAGTCTCTTCTTCATAGATCTCCATCTGTTGGATAATGGGGGAGGGGACCTTAATCAACCTTAGTCTGGTACAATACCTAAAACTACCCACTAAGTAAATGCTTTATCTTTTTAGGTCAAGGTCGGTCTCTCAAATGTCACTCTAGATCATCTCTGGTTTTACTAGCAAGGAATGTGGCCTTATGTGATCATATGGTGACAGAGGGCACAGGTGGTCGTGGAACCAGGTGGCATCCTCTGGGTCTTCATGGACTGTCAGGAAGAGTCACTTACTCAGGCTGGATGTAGACACCAGGTTGTGAGGAGTTCATCCCTGGGCTTCTTGCGGCTGCTGTTGGAAAACTGCATTATTTCCAGGCTTCACATTTGGGATCCTGTGGAGCCAGACCATGTTCCAGGCTTCAGTTCACCTTTCATGTATGCTACAGACTCATCAGAGTTTCTGCTTCATCTTCCTCTGCCCTGGGCCAGGCTGTTCACTCTGCTGTGCGGTCATCACCTTGACCCTTATCCCACGCAGCTCCACTGGCTCCTGGCCCGTGGAGGCTTTCTAGAGATTGAATGTTTGTGTTCCCCCATACCATCTCCAAAATTCATATGCCAAAATCCTAACTCCCAAGGTGATGATGTGAGGAGGTGGGGCCTTTGGGAGTTCCTCAGATCATGAAGGTGGAGCCCTCATGAATGACTTTAGTACCCTTATAAAAGAGACTCTAGAGGGATCCCTCACCCTTTCCTCAGTTTTGAGCTCCGCACAGCCTGGCTTTCAAAACCTTTGGCCTGCCAAAATTAAGAAAATCAGCTTTAAGATTCACGCTTCTCTAGGCCATTCGTTCGTTGTTTATTTTATTTTGAGAGAGAGAGAGCATAAGCAGAGGAGTGACAGAGTGAGAGAGAGAGAGAGAGAGAGAGGGAGAGAGAGAGAATCTCAAGCAGGCTCAGGCTGCCAACACAGAGCCTGACACAGGGCTCGAACCCACAAACCATGAGATCATGACCTGAGCCAAAATCAAGAGTCAGTGCTTAACCAACTGACTAAGCCACCAAGGCACCCCTCTAGGCCACTGGTTCTAAATGGAGGTACCATGGCCCACCAGGAGGCATTCTGGAAAACTGTGGGGTATTTATGTTGTCACAAAAATTGGGGAGGTGGAGTTACTGGCATTTAGTAAAATGAGGTCAAGTAATGAAGGAGGCAGGTCTCATAATGAAAAAATCATTCTGCCCCAAGTAAACTAGGGGGAAAACCTGTTTATAATTTTCTGAGCTTAAAACCTAACTCCAACCATGTTTCTTCATGGTTTAAATATAAACCATATATTTAATTTATATAAACCAACATAAAATTACCAGTAATGCGACTTAGCACCAATGTGAAGAGAGATCATTCTCTGCTTTATTTGAAATATTACAAAGACTTTGTCACTATTTCAAAAAGTCACCAAGAGCAGTACTACTCACGGCATATGAGTCACGCTGCCTCACGTCTCTGTGGGGTTAGCTGTCACCCCAGGGCTGATGTGGAGACACAGCATCCAGGGTGCATGGTACCCGAGCACATATGAAATGCATCGTAAGTCTGATTCTCCCTTCTGTTTCAATTAGAACACACTCACTGCTATTGGAAGAATGGAGTAGACAGCTTATGTTAGTTCTAAAATTTCATTTGAAGATATTAAAGAGGGAATAAAAATATTTGTCATCTAAAGAGGGCTGGAATCAGATACAGTTAAGAGCCACTGCTCTGGGCTCCCACCCTCCCTTTTCGTGTTGAGCACTTACTCTGTGCCAGATGTTAAATGTTGTCCGGACATGCTCTCCTTACTCTTCTCAACTATCCTGTGAGGCAGCCATTATCATCCTTGTTCTATAGATGATGAAACTGAAACCTAGAGAATCTAAGTAAACCAGGAGGTGGAATAACTCAGATTCAAATTCAAGTCCACTCGACCGCAAGACCTGGCATCCTAACCATCTCACATATTTAATATAAAGATAATTTAAAGAGATCATCTTTTGTAAATTTTACTGACAACTACATTTCTATTTACATAGTTTGATAACCCATCCTTTGAAAATACGTATGAGGCAATTAAAAGCAGCAGCAACCAAGAACTAGAGGGTTCTAATGAACCTTCGATGAATCCTTTATGCGCTATGCTACCAAATTACCTTACTTACCATTTCCCTGTGCTCTGATAACCTCCCGAAGGTTTTATGTGGGAAAAACACTAATCTTTACAATGCAAGTTGTTAGCTAACAATTTTATAATGCAGTAGAAGAGAGACTTTCATCCAAGAAACCCATAGTACTTTAGCAGCACTGGTCCTATATGAAAAACAGTCCTACCTGCTAATGACAAAGAGAGATAATGAGTGCATATCCACCCACACTGTCCTGACAGAAGACTCAGATCACGGAGTGCCTGCAAAGCACTCATTCAGTTTCAGAGAAGGGTTTTGGTCAGAAGTTGTCTTGTGCCTAGGCTGACAGAGAACCTTGGATGATAAAAAAGAACAAGGCTGACTGCTTTTTATCAAGTGCCCGTTATATGCTCATCACTTTAGTTATATTATTTCACTAAAACCCCATGATGACCTATGTGTCAGGTGTCATAACCCTCACTGTACAGATAAAAATATAAGGGCTCTATGAAGTTGTAAGTGACCCAAGGCATCCAATTAACAGGCTGTACCAGCTGGGATTTGAGCCCAGCTATGTGCCATTATGCTTGCCTCTACTCAACCTCACTTGTGTGGGGATCTTTAACCCCGCCACAATTACTATGTCATAGGGGAGCTTTGGAGTGGGGGGAGGCTTGCCTCCGGTTAAGTTTTAGACACCTCAGAAGTCTAATTTGTAGGGAATGTCCCCCACTGTGTTCAACAGACTAGAATGGAGCTCAAATCCGGGCAGTTGACATTCCACTTTGGCGACGGGAACATTTCTTGCAAAATCCACCAGTAACAGGAAAGCTTGAGTGTGCTCTTAAATAAAATGCAAAATGATGGGGCAGGAAATTCCCAGAACTGTTTCCCTACCTTCCATCACTCTTTTTTATTTTTGGTGGTGCTGTTAGGTTGTTCCCACGTCCTAGAAAACCCATGTCACTGCTGGGAAACTCTTCTTCCAGAGTAGCTATGACTTTCATATTCTCATCACTGTCTTCATTTGTTCTGATAGAGCCTTACAAAGTTAAATTGAAAATAAAAAAGGTAAATATAAAGGCAGCAGCCACTGGGTGTCACTGATTTACCACTTGAATATACCTTGTCCCACATTTCTATAGCAGAAGAAAACCTGGTCTTTTCAGTGGAATATTTTGAAACCCTTCATGTTCTTGGGTGCTTGAGATAAATATAGAAGAGTCTGAAATAGAAGAACCTTATGACACCGAAAAGATACTGTTCTCTGTTGGTAACTGTTTCTAACTGTAATATAGTCCCATTTTAAAGATGGATACACTGAAACAGAGCAAGCTCCTGAAATTTATTTTTTTAAATCGAGACCTCAATGTTTTATTTTAAGATACTTCTCTAAAGCCAGGGACACAGTGCCTACTACCTTTTCCTTGTCCCCACCTCCCAATTCTATGCCTCAGGAAAAAAAAAAAAGAAATCATTTCAGAACATCTGAGCATCTGGGGATTGAGATTATGTTCCAAACTCGTACAAATGGTGTCAGAAGCTATATAATTTATCAGGTATCTATTCTGAGCTTGGGATATTCAATGCGGTATCTCGTTTAATGCTTGACACAAAACAGCACAGAGCTTGTCCTTACTCCCAGATGAAACAAACTGGAGATCAGAAAGGGTAAGCAACTTGTATATGATCACAAAGGGAGCAAGATAAAGATTTAAGATTTAACCCCCCATTTTCGGTCCCCCACGCTATGCTCATTCTGCCATCCTGGGCCATAAATCTTTAGAAACGCTATCTTTACTTTGGACATACTCCTTTCAAAACTACCTAATGTTGTTCCACACCTTTGGTTAACCAAGTAGTAGATGATATTCCATCCAAGACAACTGTATGTTTTGTATTTTAAGATTATTTCCCAGGTAACTGCTGAGGGAATTACTTATAGTCTGTCATTGAACAAAAATTACAAATGTCCCCCAAAATGTCTCAAGGGGATGTTCTGGTCTAGGATTTAGTTTCTCCGGATCTTCCACTATCTAAGCAAGCTATTAAGTCTTTCGATAGTGGATGTGTTCCTGCTCTCATTTTTGGCTTAACAATACCCATCCATCTGGGTAATCTTTCCTTAGGCTAAAAAGTGGTGGAGAGGTTTGGGTTGTTTATCTTCCACACAGGTGTGGCAACAGCCCAGCAAAGCCATAAGCTCCTAAACTTCCTGATTCTTTCTGGCCAAAACAATTAAGCTCAGAGCCAGAGGCTTTCTCTGGGGGAGACAGATAGTATGTCTACACCACCATCAGCTCCTGCCAAGTTCCTGATCTGCAAAGAAGCCAGCTTTCTAGTTGGTGGCCTTCTGGTGCCTCAGTTTCCTGAATCACACCTTTTTTTTTTTTTAATATTTTTATTTTTATTTATTTCTAGGAGAGAGAGAGACAGCATGAGCAGGGGAGGGTCAGAGAGAGAGGGAGTCACAGACTGAAACAGGCTCCAGGCTCTGAGCTGGCAGTCAGCACAGAGCCCAACGCGGGGCTCGAACCCACGAACCGCGAGATCATGACCTAAGCGAAAGTCGGATGCTCAACCGACTAAGCCACCCAGGCGCCCCCCACTGAATCACACCTTAATTGTGGATTTTCCCTTCCCTTAACCCAAGTCAAAACACCATGACTTCTTTGCTTTCCCCTTTCTCACTCCAAATCCTTGGATTGCTTTTCAGACCTGGTTATGGTGGTAACTTTTCTACTGACCCCATATAATCTGGCAAGTAATCTCATTATTTTGTATTTTAAAAATGAATCTGCTTCTAAAGTAAAACTCTTGGTATCCCTTCTAGCCTTCATTTTAAGGGAATGGTAATATTTTTCTTGTTGTGTTCAGTAAATGCCAGGTATCTGGGGGATAAAAGGCATCTTTTCTTCCTCTCTTCTCCCCCTGGTGATTGCTTCTTTTCCTGCTCCTTTCACCATAATCTGTGGGATAACAACATTAAAATACACCTGGAAAACTCACACACAACTCAAGCTTCATCTCTTGATGACCATTTACAAAATAGTGATGATATAACTGTACAAAACATCCAATACGGTTGAAACTTGATTCTCTTTTATTAAAAATATTCCAAATTTTTATCTTAAAACTTATATTTATAATAAAAATACAAATAATATGTATTTTTAAAAATGGGCTTCCCTGCTGCCCCTAGGTATATATATACCCCTAGGGCAAGTATTGGTTGATTGGAGTGCAGGTATGAATGAGGAGGAGGTGTGGGAAAGAACTGGTACATACTTATAACTCACACACTAGGGCATCTGTGCAAAGACAGAGAAAGATTTGACCTCTTTTTGCCCTAAATTTTTAATATGAGTATCTTCCATCCTGTTCTGCTTTCAAGTCACCTGGCCTTGTATAAGTACCTGTTGTCCCCAATACCACCATCCCATAACCTTCCCCCAGTTAACCTCTACAGAGCACTGTCCTCACTCCAGACTTAGATTCCTTATACCGTTTGTCACTTCATTCATCTTACACACACGTGCTAGTGACCACTCTATTCTAGACCCTGACTTCTTACCTCTGTGCAATGATCCCCCCCACCTTCTTCAATCTTCTAACGGCACTACTTGTTAAGGAACTGTCTAAAGTCACATAACCAAGGATGGGGAGAAGAAAGATTCAAAGCAAAACTTGAAGCTCTGAACCAACATATGATATTGGCTCTGGGCGTCTATTACACTTATGATAGGAGGCCTTTTCCTCTTCCATTCCCATTCTTTCCTTTCTTCACCTAATAGTTCTCCTGAAAGACAAAGTCAATTAAAAATAAAATAGAATGAGGTACCTTAAGCTAGTGGATATTCTAAATGATGAGGCACTAATACAGATAAGTACTTGCTTTCTTAAACTCAATGAACACTACATAAAATCTGACATGTAGTCATCTCTGCATTGATATCTCCATGATTTTCCCTTCCTTTGCCAATGTGCATTCGCCATTGGTCATTATGAAGATCAGCGTAATTGTCCAGGGAAAGCCATTTTAGGAAAATACGTTAATTTGGAGAACATACCTCCTGAACACAGGTAATGGGTCTCATTCCCTTTCCAGGATCAGGGCAGGATAAGGGCAGGAGGGAAAATAACTAAATCCTCTTTTCTGGCAAGGTCTGCCATCACAATCCTCTCACTTTCACAATCCACATGAACAATTTATTTTGTTTTCACTGTTGGCATAATTACACTTGCATGCAAGTTGGTAGCGTGTGGGAAGACCAGCAGTGCATTCCACATATTCCTGTGTTACCATCCGGACCGTCTCTGGCTGGCCCTAGTTGTACCCACACAGCCTTTGCTGTGCCTCCTGCAGGCACACAGCCCAGAGATAGTCTAAGGAATCTTTCTCCAGGAATGACCACAGTCGGTCAACATAACCAGAGCCCCCTGTCCCTGACGGGGACAGGTCTACACCTCTGGGAAACCAGGTACAAGCCGCCTGCCCAGACACTCCATGGGAGAAGCATCCAGCAGACACAGTCTCAGATGAACACCCTCCTCCCCAGCTCCCAAGCTGACTTTAGACACCTGGGTATTTCCCTTGAGGGGGTGCATTGTTCCTGAAGGTAGTGGAATACGAGGTCAATGCATGCAGCAGACAGAGCAAGCTCTCCTATTCCATCTCCCTGCTCTGAAAATGCATTTAATGCATTGCTCATTGATAGAGGACACGTCACAGACTAAACTGACCAGAAAAGATACTACACTTGATCTTAGCCAAAAGACTGAGAAGTGATCTACAGGAACAACTGAAAAGGTGAAAGTTTTCCAAAGCTGTGGGCACAATAAGGCATTGTCTGCAGAGAAAGAATTCCAACTTCTGCCTACCTAAAGAGAATTAATGAAAATCAGAGTATGTACTTTAAGGAACATATTAAGAAACTTTGGCAGAGGTGAAGAGTGTTCTCTGTCTCCTTATTACAATGTTATGGCCAGTGTCTCATTTTCTGACAAATTGTAAGAGAACATTTCCCACATACAGTACACTCTGCCCTCTGAGGGTAACTTGTGTCCTCAGGATGCTATAAATCTGATAGTGGAAACAAGACGTTCAGTCCGTGGGAGGTTCAGATCAGAATGTAACCATCTCAGCACAGATATCTCACGTTGTTATCCAGGTGCCAGGCATGAGGCCAGAACAAGCAAGACCGGTGAAGGCCCCACCAGGGAATCCCGACCACCCGGGTCTCCTCTCTTGCATCCTTACCACTGCTGGAAAGTTTCACAGGCCAGCTAATTCACCCCCATCCACCAGCTCCCCTTCCAGCATCACTTCTGCTCAGGAAGCAGGGCAGTTGCAGAGGTGGTTAGCTGGTCCTTGTTGATCTTTAAAATAAGGCCTGTGGTCACTAGTGAGAACGGAGCCATGTGCATCATCTCCAGCAAGAGAGATGGATCTCCATCCTTCCTGCCTTGAGCTTGCCTTGCTAGCCAGAAACCCCTCAACCTCTGTTGATTGAACAGGACTTTTTGTCTCCCTAAAGCATGGAGCTTAAAGAAATTAGTTGTAATTTCACCAAAGTAATGATACAGAGGTACTGTCAACTAGCGAATCACACAGGCCCTGACACAACAGAAAGACTACCTTTATGCTGCTAGTTCATTTGGCTGCTGGCATACACTCAGGTAACTATGCCCAGAAGTCCAAAGAAATATATAAAATAAATGATTTCTTTTAACCTACCTTCAAACGAACAAGCAAAAATGCCTTTGTTAGATGTCCTCAAACATCATTCAAAACATTTATGTGCTGGGATATAAGAGAGAAACAGGGAGCAGGGCAGAGCCCTGCCATCTGGAGTAACACACTTCAGGGAGATGAAGTTCGCAGACAGCATGCTGTTTAAGGGACAGGAAGGGTCTCCAGATTTTGCTTTAGTTTTTATTCTCTCACCTCGTCCGGAACCATGACAGAGGTACTTCTTGTGCCTTACCTGAAGCAGAACAAAAAAAGGAAAAGAAAAGAGTGGGGATGGGGTAAGTGGTACAACTTTCTCTTCCTTGTGGTAGTTTCTCTTTATTCTAGTTGAGAGAAGAACAATTTGGAAAGACACATGATAATCATGAAATTGCTAACTGAGCAATTAGAGTCATCAGTGAACTCCCACTCTGTTACGATGAACCCAGAACTATGGAAGCCTGGTGCCAAACTGGCCTGAAGGAGAAGCTTAAAGAAGTCTGACCCCCTAAAGGAGTCAGGATGTTTTTAAGGAACCCTCTCATCAAGTTCTAGGAAGAAAGTTAAGCTTAATTAATCTTAATCCGTGGTGAGAAATCATTCCTTAGACCTGGTTTTCTTTTAAAAACACACTCCTCGCTTAGGCTCATTTTTAAGCTAGGATGAGCTTCATGATATTAGCATTATTCAGGTTCTACTAAAGTCTGCTGCACTATAGACCTTACGCTAGCATCCATTTATGTACATATGCAGCAGTCCCATTTTCCTATTCAGGATGCCAGATCTCATTCACACAGCCATATATTTTAGGAATTAAAACCAGTAAATAGGCTATATATAGGCTACCGGCTAAAGCCACAATCATAAACATTAAAACTGATGTTAAAGTTCAAATCCAATCACTCACTACCTGAATTTGTTGTTCTGATTGCTGTACTTTGATAAATACAGTCCTGAGACCTCCTTGTGCCAATTTTGTTTATTTCCCTCATGATAACGTTCAATTCAACATACAGTGAAAACAAACAAACAAACAAAACTCTGATGTAACAAGAAGTAGAATGTCTGGAAAAAATACAATATAAAATAGTTAAAATTTCTTTTAACATTTATTTATTTTTAAGAGACAGAGTGAGACAAAGCAAGAGCAGAGGAGGGGCAAAAAGGATGGGGGAAGGGAGACACAGGATTATAAGCAGCTCCAGGTCCTGAGCTATCAGCACAGATCCCGGCAGAGGGCTCGAACTCACAAACTCACAAGATCATGACCTGAGCCGAAGTCAGATCCTTAACTAACTGAGCCACCAGGCACCCTAATATAAAATATTTTAAATAACATAAAGCATTAGGCCAAATTAAAAAAAAAATTATCGATGATAACTATGATGAAGACAAAGGTCACCACAAAAGAGAAAGAGGTTCCAATGCAAAAATTTTTCTAATTTTTTTATAATGTTTACTTTTGAGAGAGAGACACAGACCTCGAGTGGGGTTGGGGCAGACGCAGGGAGACACAGAATCCGAAGCAGGCTCAAGGATCCAACCTGTCAGCACAGAGCCCGATGTGGTGCTCGAACTCATGAACTCAGGAACTTACAAGATCATGACGGAAGTCAGATGCTTAATCCAACTGAGCCACCCAGACGACCCAATGCAAAAAATTTTAATGTCCTTTCCTGGTTAGGTAGGCAAATAATATTTTGTGTAAAAATAGCCTTGTCCAATAACTAATTTTGTGTTTCTTTTCAGAAAAAGATAAATTATCCTTTTAAAAACATTCCACACACATACAAAAACAGCCACTCCTAGATGCATGCAATAGAACTTGGTATTTGTGCCTCAGAAATTACAATCTCATAAAGAGAGTGGTTTAGCTACTAGTAAAACTGGGTTCTTAAAATGGCCAGCTAAGCTACTGCAGTCTAGATGTATTTTTGTCTTCCTCTATCTCTATTGTGAATTATTTAAAGCAGCCTACTCCACAGTTTGAATGTGGCCCACATATTAAATCAAGTTCACCAAAATAACATGCTCAATGTACTAATTTCCATTTAATAGAAATATTTCTATAAATTTCTAATATCATTGAAAGGAAGTATGAAGCAAAGCACAAAAATATTTCTAAAAACACTTTTTATCCCAGGAGAAATTAATCTTTGTACAAAAATATCATGCAAATATTTATTTGCAAAGAATTCTAAGTATGTCTCTAGAAAACCACATTTATAAACAAACTAGTGGGGCTGTTTAAGACTCTCCACCAAATTGGTGGCTCTTTCATGTGTTTTAAATTACTTTTATAGAAATGTATTGTGTATGAAGGACCTACATGATTTTTGACTAGATAGGGCATTTTCATTTTTAAAAAGTAGAGACGTGTTATAGTATTACTACAATTTAATTGGACCAATTCTTCCAACAGCTAAGCGATCTTCTACAGAGACAAATTTTCTAGAAAAATAAATCTCCTACAGGGACACATTTTCTAGAAAAATAAATCTCCTACAGGGACACATTTTTTAGAAAAATAAACGGAGCAAACTGGAAAAGAAGAAAGATCATAGAATCTAAAACCTGGATGTTCACCTCTCCCTTTTCTAAATTACTTGGAAGATTTTCAGGTCAAACAGNCCGTGTTTGAGAATACCCATGTCATTTTCCTTGGCTCTACCACAATCTCTATTTGTGCAATGACTTTGTAAAAATTATAATAGGCACCCATCCAACCAACACATCCATCCACACCCAGCCAATTTATATATAAATCTAAACTTGTATTTTTGTACATGTTAGACTTACTCTGCTATATTTTGACAGCATTGTCTTGTGATCTCATACAGATTAATAATTCTACTAAAGAGAGTGAATATTTCTGTAATAGTTACCTGGGGGTAAGTAAAGTCCTTAGATAGAAAAAGTGGACCTTGGAAGACAGACCTTAAATTTATTCATTCTTTCACTAAGTGAGTATTTGTTGAGTGTATGCCGCATGGCTGGTGGTATTCTCCAGCCTAAACAACTGCCCAAACTAGAAACTAATGGGGTGGGGGGGGGAAAAATTTT
>NW_027527574.1:468298-516492 GCF_008692635.1 Crocuta crocuta
TACATCACTTTCTTAGGATTCTTTTTGGCTGGACCTGAGAATCAAATGGACATAGGATAAATCAACAGGAGAAAGGCATATAAATTCATTTAATACAAGTTTTACAAGATTTGGGGGCCTTCATAAGGAATGGAGATCAAAGAAATGGCAAAACCTATTTGCTTTTTTATATTAGGTTGAACAGAGAAGCAATCCTGGAAAAGTGACTGAACTATATGGAGAGGCCAAGGGAAGAGAATTATTTTTACAGGGTCTTTGTGTAGAATTCTCTGTCTCAACTTCTCATCCTGGATGGTAAGAATGATACTTTCCTTTTGCTACAGGGAGAACATCTTTCATACAGGAATTTTATGCCCTGCTTTTAAGAAAAATAAGGAGGGTCAGAGTGTTTTTCTTGTATCTGCTGTCACTCACGTGCCTTTAACTCAAAACAGCTGATATGTGGCATATCTTGGATTTGCATGTTCTGAACTCCTCTAAGATCATAAGCCACACCCACTCAGCATTTCCATTTGGGCATCTAAACAGCATCTTCAATTCACTATGTCTGTCCCTAAGCATGTGCCATTCACTGCTTCCCCTGTCTCAGTGGATGGCAACTGTTCCCAGTGGCTCCAACCTAAGGACTCGTTTCCTCCCTTTTTTCTTACTCATATTCACTGGAAATCCTATGCGTTCTGCCTTCAAAGTATATCCAGTGTCTGGCCCCTGTCTACTCTCTCCCTGCTCTCACCCTGCTGTGATGCACTGGTCACAGGTGGATTACTGAAGCATCGTCCACACCAGCTCTTCAGCTTTCATCTTGCTTCCCCATAGCCTCCTCTTAGCACAACAACCCAAACCATTCTGAGAAAAATGAAGTTCAAACCATGCCACGCCTCTGTGCAAAACCCTCCAGTGATTCTGCATTTCACTCTAGGAAAGCTAAAGTCCTTAGGGTGGCCTCATGGCTCCTGTGACCACTTGTTCCGGGTCCTCCCCTCTGAGGCCACTCCCCTCCAGCCACACTGGCCTCTGCACTCTTCCTCTAATGAGCTGGGCATGCTACCAACTCTAGGTGCTGGTTCTTTCCTCTGCCTGGAAAACCCCTCCCACTCCCATATGTTCACATAGTTAATTCCCACACCTCCTTCAAATCTTGTCTCAGACTTCACCTTCTCCATGAGCCTCCCTCATACTACTCGATTTTGTACTGCAGAGCCAGCCCAAACACACAAGCTCCCTGCTGGCGTTTCCAACTTCCCCTAAACTGTTCTATTTTTCTCCACGGCACTTTCTTCCATCTAATAAAACTTATTTATTAGTTTCGTTATTGACTGCTTGCTACTTGATGACAGTTTTTTGGTTTTTTTTTGTTTGTTCGTTTGTTTTTCTGGTTTTGGTTCTTAGGCTTCCTGATGCATCCCCAGCATCTGCATTACCACAGGGTGGGTGACCAATGAACAACTGTTCCATGAAAGAATATGAGCAGAACAGATGTAATCGCTGCCATCAAAAAAGTTACATCCACAAGAGTGATAACTCTTTTCTCTCTAGGCTTTCTTCTTGTGCTCAGGACCTCGATGAACCTAGATGGGACTCAAGGTGCCAGAGGACACACTCAGGTGAAGGAGGAAGGATGGCCTCTTCCTTCCATAAGCAGATCCACTGGAGCTGCTAGACCGTGACACGGAGAGAAAGGAGTTATTACTCCTTCCCCCACTTTAGCTTTACTGAAGTATATTTGACAGAACTGTAATATACTTAAAGTGTACAACATCCTGATTTGATATATATATACCTTGCTAAAGGGTCCCTCCACTGAGTTAACATATCCATCACCTCACAAATTTTCCGGGTGTAAGAACACTTAACTTCTACTCTCTTGGAAAAGTTTAATTGCATAATACAGTATTATCAACTATAGTCACTATTTTACACATTATACCCTCAGATATTATTTAATTTATAATTGAGTGTTCATACCCTTTTAGCAGCTTCTCCCTATTCTCTGCCCCAATCAGCTCCTGGCAATCGTCATTCCATTTTCTGTTTCTAGGAGTTTGACTTTCCCCCTGCCCCCAGATTCTACATATAGGAGGACTCTCCAGGGTACAGGGTCAAATCAGAGGGTAACTACCTTACAGTCATTCCTGTGGCAATCTCTTTCTGAGGTCACTCTTGGAAATGGGTCAGATGTTCCTCAGGTTGCTAGTAGGTTTCCCTACAGCCTCCATGATGCATGCTACAGGCAGTGACACCCTTCTCCATCTGCTTTAACTGCATCTCCTATACTGTCTTATATATCCACCCCTAACCTTGTCAAAGCTTCTGCTGTCTCAGGGAAAGTGGTTTCAATGAGCCATTAGGAAGTATAATCAATACTTATCAATCCAGTGGTCCTCTGATGTAGAGCTATACAGTGATGTGAACTATCTCAGGCAATCTAGGAGAGATTTACTCGGTCAAGAGGCTCCTCCAGCTCCCCTCAGCCAGCTCTCTTGGATAGCTAGTGACTTTGTCAACTCAACTAGGCCCCTTCTCTATACAGTGCCCTCCTCCGGGAATTCTTATTTGGTGCTTGGTATGACAGGAAATATTAACAGTCTGGGAACTTCTAGGAGAAAGGAAAACTAGTTAATTCAATTGTTTCCTGATGGCAAGAAATGTTATAATTAACTGTTTAAAGTCATAACATCACCATTTAACAAAATATTCATGTTCTAAGAAAATAATGACCTGTGTCTGTGCCCAAATGATGTACTCATTCGAAGAAATTGTCTCATTTATCTTTACAGCCTCCCCAGAAGGTAGCACAGTGCCTGGCCAAACAGTTGCTCAATAAATGCGAACAATGCAATATTCAGTCAGCCAACAAAATCAAAATATAGAGCCAACATTACCTCTTTTCCCTTCTTACACATCCAACTGTGGATATGTGATATGTGTGACAGTAGATCTTTGGTCCCCAAACAAGCAAGCCATTTCCACTCAATTAACTAACAGGGCCCATGGTACTTTCTACAAGGCATCGTTGAGACATTCATTACCCAGGAGCCAAATTTAATAGCTTTTGCGATTTCCCTTTAATGTCCAAATCTGAGCTTCTTTGAAAATTAATTAAGTTATGGCTTACTGTAGAACTGCCCCCAGAGAGCAAACCCAAAACCCCCATCCAAATTTATATCATACCAACTTGTTGTTTCATACTTCTCTCAGGTTTTCAACTTACCTTGTCCAATGCTGTCTTGAAGCATTGGAGCTGTCTTGAAGGTGATCAAGGTGATTCAAGCTGTCTTGAAGGTGATCACTTATCTGAACATCAGTTCAAAGTTCTACCAAGGTAAGGCATGTAGAACACTGCTTCCTGATTCATCTTATTTTCAGAAGTTGTTTCCAGAGACTGAACCCAAGGTTACAGGTTTTAAAAACATTTCTTGTGTCAGGGACCTCTTCAACAGTTTGGTGAAACCAACAGATTAATTCATAAAATAAAATATATAGAATTACAAAGGAAATCAGTTATTACTATTTTTGACATTCTATGGGCCAATACAGAATTCTACATGCCCTGAAATTTAAATTTGTGAATTAACTATGTCGTAACTATTCATTATTAACCGTGACAGAGTACCATCTCTACATACCTAGATTGACTTGGAATTTGATATAGAATTAGTAACTGAGCAATTTAAAGTCTGTAAAACAGCTATGATCATATTTCCATCTAAATAAGTAAGTGTAGCCAACCTGTTGTTAGCCTCTCCTGGCTGACTACACTTGCACTGTACCTGGTTCGCCACATATTGACTCTCCCTATCAATGTGACTTAGACCCTTGAGCTTTCCCAAATTTCTCGCAAATCAAAATAATTTTAATTTGCTGAGAATTTCTAGGTATAGTTGAAGTAGGATGCTCCGGTACCTATATAAGTGGATTTCTACCATCACCTGCAATTTAATTTGTCCCTTCTGCATAATATCTGGAATATATACCCATGAATAATGAATGGTCTGTCTTCTTGTTCTTATCCTCCTGACCAGGTACAACTGGTGAAAATATCCTTCTTGGTCTGGTTCTCTCAGAGGACAAAGATGCAGGCCTCTGTGACCTGACTTGTTTGGGCCTGGGGGTTACTCCTAGAGATTTCTCATCTCCTGGAAATTTACTTAGGTCCAGAAGGCATTATTTGAGCTGGAGATGACAGCTGAAGAGAAAATGAACTTGATAACTAGTAATAATAGTAATTATTATTAATAACTTACTTATAATAAAAATTGTCATTATCACGGCTATCATTACCCATTTCACCTGTTGAGTAATTATAAATATTTTACTTGTATGACATGTCCTAATTCTGAATGTTATTGAAAGAAATTAGGTGTAGCTCACATATAGGCATTTGTGCACATACATGCTATAGGGTTTATTCAACAAATACTATGTGCCTACTCTGTAACAAATGCCATATAAACTATTACTAATCTGTTAAGGTTGTCTTATTGAGCTGGGAAGCCTGGAAACCCCCTGAATTTAAAATGTTAAAATTATGTTGATGCATTTCAACTCAAACACACTTCTGACACCTTCTAGCTCTAATTCTACTCAAGTGTAAAATTTTTAGCAATGAACAGTAGCTCTTTTTAATTGACTCTCAATATGTTGCAATGACACTTTCACAACTCAATCGCCAAAACTTCACTGTTAGAAAATTGTAAAAGGTATGAAAAATGTCAGCCCAAAGGCTAAATCATTTAGCAATTTAAAAGTGAAAGCAGAAATTCGCTAGAAAAAGTAATCTTTTACCTGGAGCTCTTGTTTTCCTTCTGAAAAGTATGTGTAGTTAATTTTTGTGAAAGGCCTTTTCCATTTTATTTTACAAATAAAAGATGTGCTAATTACGCTTAGAAGTCAAGGCCTCCACTAAAAGAAATATGATGAGCTCTTTCCCAAATTAGCAATTTACTTGGTAGATACCACAGCTTAAAAATGTGAGATACAGAAAATAGCCAATATGCATACCTTCCAAGGCTATTTCACAGTATCTTTGAGAACAGAGATAAAGCCAAAGTACCACACTTCCCTTCAAATATGTACCTTAACAAGAGAGACCTTTGTGGACTGAAGAGGAGTTATTTCTAATCAAGCCAGAGTCAGGATCTCCCTTTCTGGAAAGACTACTGAACCAAATAGCTATTTGTTGGTTGGAATTACTTTAAATTATTTTAGAAGACGTCAAAAAATAAATTAGATTTTCCTTCTTGCATGTATTTTTCCAGATCCTTTCAAAAACAAAATGTTCATTTGGGGCCATGACAGCTAAAATAGAAATGTCTTTGGCATAAACTTGGCTTTCTAGCCTGCAGGCAAAATATAAAATTGTTGTTAAATTGGAGTGGACCAGAAAACGGATGATAAAACTTGTCCATGAAACTTCTGCTAATAACAAACATTTGTCCCATGACATGTACTGTAAGTAATAACACATGACAGGGGGTGGATGTGTCATTGTCCCCAACAGTAGGTTTTGGTGCCTTTTAAGGCCGTAGACCAAGTTCACCTAGTCCTTCAGTTGTGGCTTCCTATGAAACTGTTAGGGTTAAAAAAAAAAATGCCCTTTTTAATCTAGGAAATACTTGGGAAGACAATTCCCCGGTGTTTTGGTCTCAGCTGGTCTTCCTTCAAAGTTTTCGAGGTAGCTTAGGCTGTTGTTATTTAATACGACCAAGCACAAGTTTCAGGTTCTATTTAACGCTTCATCAGCATTTACTACCTCCTACAAGCTATGCCATTTATTCATCTGCCAACATTTCTCTTTCACTAGGTAGTTAGAGAAGATAAGAAGCAGTCCTGAAAGAAGCAGACAGTTGGTAGGTGAAGGGACCATGTCAGTGGCACAGGCAAGAATCCTTCCTTTTGTCTGGCTTTGCTTTACCATATTTTATTGAATCTAAGACATCACAGATTGTAAGATTCACCATTTTATGTACCAATACAAAAAAGAATATATACTTTCAACCGATCTATGATCCAACACCTTAATGGTAGTTCTGCTTGAAGTCTGGGTGGGCCAAACAGCCTTCTTTGCCCAGAAATGTCCTTTATCGATTCCATATTACTTGGCATTTTCTCTGGCCTTCTATTACACTGTTTGGCCTGTACTAGGAATTCTTTTGTATGTCTCTCAGTAACAAAATGTCTTCAGGTCCCCTAAAGCACTTGGTTGTTCTTCTCAAGAAAAGAAGGAATTACAGTCACCTCTCTGACAAAGAACATTTGCTTCACTAGTATCAAATTCACGGCCAGCTGCTGTCCTTGTGCATACACAGCCACTTTTCATGTCAAGGCTAAATAATGGGCTTCTTGTTGGAAACTTTTCAAGTGGCAGTTACACTTGATACGTACCTTTCCAACATCGCACACAAACTCAATCGACATAGCAATAACATAAACAATTATGACAAAGTTTGCAGGCAGCGACCACCAACCATGACTACTGCCTGGCTGACAGCAATTATGTGATGTGTCTCTATTTCAGCGATGTTAAAATATGTGACAAAGTGTGGTCCTTAAAACATTTAGCAGAACACTGTCTAATCTGTTCACACGCTATAGGGTAGCAAATTCAAAGCCCCACAGAGCCAATTAAATCATTCACAGTACTCCAGTTTTATGTAAAAAGCATGTGCCTTCGATGTCAAATATTTCCTGCCTCACTTTTAATAGAAATGTGGATACAAACGAACACTGTACACCATGAGGAGAAAAACCAAGTTCCACACAGGAATGGTAGCAAACTGAGGAACGCATGCCCCATCTAAAGAGAGCATATGCCACACAGCTCAGATCGAATGTTAACTTGTCAATCATCCTGTAAGGACACTTTGAACATAGTATTGTTCACTCTTCTGATTTTTCAAGAGAAGCTGGGCATCTGGGTTTTTATATGAAACCTCTTAAGTTCTGGCAACTAATTCACAAATTTCATGACACTATATTTGTATGCCACACAAAGAAAATCTGTGTGCCACATTTGGTCCATAATTCACCAATTTGTGGTACATGCAAGATACACTTAACATAGGTCAGTCATTTATTAACATGGCCATTTGTCCTGTGGGTATTAATCAAAAACTGACCAGCATGAGTGGAAAGGTGATCCTATCATAAGACATCTTTGCCCACGAAGCAGCGGGGCACCTTGGGTACCAGTAGAAATACTGAACTGGAAAGTCTTTTGAGGCAGTCCATTTTGAATGTTGTTCTTAAAACTGTCTATGTGTAACTGAACCAAGTCCCTGGAAGGATTTCAAGGCTTAGAACTAGGAACAAGCAGCTTTTCAGAAAGTAAAGCTTGATTATTGTTGTTGTTTTGTTTTGTTTTTGTTTTTAGCTACAATATTTCTTTAAAAATGAGAATTACTGCCCTGTATTCCAGGCTTGCTTGGTGTTCTCTGAACCACAGCACCTCACTGAACCAGAGGACTCACTGTCCCCAGCCTCCTGGCTCTCTTAGGGCTGTGGGAGGGGGAAGCCCAGATGCAGGGCCCATAGGAACTGAAGTAGAAGGCAAGGCTGACTACTTGGGAGTGCCCTTCCCATTGTCTCTGCTTCCTAGACCTAGAAGAGATAAGTTTTCCCCCCTCAGAGAAAGGAGATGGAAGAATCAGAGCGGAGACTCTAACGATGGCTCTGCCCAATGCACTCAAGGCTAAGAGCCCACCAAGACTCTGAATCCGAATATATCTGCTCCCATAATGGAATTCAAGGCATGGGATCCTTCAGGGAACTTGATTTTCTAGAACTCAGTTTTCTCATCTCTAAAATGAATGTACAGACGTATAAAACAAATGTTTTCCATCTGGGTTCTGAGAAAATTTAGGGACTCGGCCACTGTGCTTAAAGAAGAAGATCTGGTTGTATACAATTTACATTTGGTCTTAAAGGTAAGGCTTCCATTTAATAGGAACACCTAAAAAACAAAAACAAAAAAACATAGTGTTGAAAAACACTGGCTAGGTGACCTAAGTGATATGTAACAAGGCCTCTCCAGGTTGAATTCTTTGATTATAAACTTGCCAACATGTACATACATTTTAATACTGTTCTCACAAAGTAAACTACAGAGACATTTCCAGATTAAATAATAACTCCAGCTTTTACCCAAAATATGAATCACTATGAAAATTTCAGTAAGGCTAAGTATGCAAAGGTACAAATGGCTTTGATTTTTCCCTTCAAATGAAGCTTTCTTTTTTCTCAGATTTTGAAAGACATGACAGCAAAGAGTGTAAGTCTGGGAAAAGCAGCTCACACTTGGAAAAAGGAGACCTTGCATCTATTTGTCGTCGAACACACATACTCCAAGATCAAGTCTGTACATACAAGTGGAAAGAACTGAGGACGTTTTCGAGGTATAAATGCTTCAGACCATTTTCTTCTGGAAAAGCAGGAAACTGAGGTGGTATCATCAAACAATGATTAGATTAAAGAAGTAAGTGAAGATAGATGTTGTATAATGCTCCAAGTTCAATGATACCTTTAATGAATAATATTAAAAGGAGAAGAAAAGACTTCACAATGTTTAGGATTATTGGATTCATAGTAGTATTTCTTTTCAGAACATTAATAATGAGGTTTATATTCTTTTCCTAATGAAAAAACAATAATGAAAAAACGTAATAAGAAACATGCTTTGAGCGTCTCTGCCAAAGGAATATCAGAAGGACTTTGTTATTACATGAATTTGAGGTCCACATAATTTCCATTTTTAAGAGAAAACATTTTATAGGGAATGTTCTTTTGTGGTAGTTCACAGACTAAAAATTGACAGCCCCTTCTGTGGGTTTCAGGGCTTTTCTTTTAATAAATTCCATTCCACAGAGAACAGTGTTATACCAACATGCTTGTGTCTTGCTACCAAAGAAAACTTCATAAGCAAACTGAACCAATTTGTTTTCTGGTGTATATTTATCTCCATTAAGAGCTCAGAGAGTGAAAAAACACAGTAATTATTTGAGAGCTCTCTAAACGCTTTCATGTTTTAAGCCATAGGCTGAATTGGGTCCTGAAAATTCACTGCAGTAAAAGTAACAAAGCCTGCTATTACCTGAGGAAAAGCCCGAGAACATTTTGTCCTCTGGCTAGTGACTAACTTTGACTGGGGTGGCAAGACAGTATTCCCATCTTGTTCCCAGGGTGTCCCCAGGGACGGGGCGTGTCTGCTCTCAACTAAACTTTAAAACACTGTGTGCGTGTGCATGTGTGTGTGTGCGCGCACACGCACACATGTGTATACTATTCCCAAATTGGCATATTCCCAAAATGGCAAAAGAAGGTGGGATATTTTATCTTTTTCCCTTTCCAGAAGGACCTGGATAATTCAAAAGACTTGCCTAAAGGAATGTGTTGAAAATAACACATTCTACCTCCGTATTTCTACAGCTGGAAATCTAGAAATCATTCCAAACTCCTTTTCTTAGTTCCAGTCTGTAGCCGCCTAAGTCACCAAAAAGTTCCCAACTGACCAATGTAAAACTTCTAATTATTCTCTCTCACAGCTCTTTTGATAAAGTCCCATGCAATTAGATGTATTTACAAGTGTGCAGTGATATTCCTAAAAATGTGTTTTTCTTCTTGATTAAAAGAAGAGCCTTTCCTAAAACTTTTCCCTTTTTCCTGCATAGGATGCAAGTGTGAGAGTCAGAGTCACAGCAGCCACACTGCAAATGTGAGGTAATAGCCAAGAGAAATGCAGAAATCTTGGATATAACATTGTTCAGGGGCTGAAATAGAACCAGAAACCACCCACCTTTAGTATTCTTGCTATTTATTTAAATCAATGTGGTTGAATTTTTCTGCAGGTAATAGCATCCTTAGCTCTTAATAACCCATTTATGGCCAAACTCAGTTATCATGATCTATTCCTTCATTTGTGTTTTTCTTTGATTCTCTCTCTATTGTGTTCTTAGCCCCATACGTAAAAATATGTTCATTTTACGGACATATATATTGTGTATTCAGTGTTTACTAATGTATATGATCAGAATGTATGTTTGATGATATACCTTATAAAAAAAGAGGATGGGGGGGCGCCTGGGTGGCTTAGTTGGTTAAGCGTCCGACTTTCGCTTAGGTCATGATCCTGCGGTTCGTGGGTTCGAGCCCTGCGTCGGGCTCTGTGCTGACTGCCAGCTCAGAGCCTGGAGCCTATTTCAGAGTCTGTGTCTCCCTCTCTCTCGGACCCTCCCCTGCTCACGCTGTCTCTCTCTCTCTCCTAGAAATAAATAAAAATATTTAAAAAAAAAAGAGGATGGGGTGGAGAATAGGCTGATTTTATGTTTAAATACATTTGGAAAACAATGGATACTCTGTTCTCCTTCTAGAGCTTTGCAATACACACAAAACTACTGCAACCTTTGGTAAAAAGGACAAATATAAAAGAGACATTGGAATATCATTGAGATGCTTCCCAATCTTATTGGCCACTGAATTGATTTTCAGGCACTCCCTTTACCTGCTAACTGTCCACCTCTATGAATTAGGGTTCTGAAGACCCATCTGTAGGAAACACTGTACTATTTGTATCTGTAATTATGTTAATAACGACTGTTTTATGTTTTCTTCTCTGCAAATGACCTATATGTTCTGACAAATTTGAGAGAAACCTCAGGAAATTTAAATCAATAGATATGTCAACACATACCAAACAATGGCAGGTGGTAATGAAATTCTTGATTACTTCTGACTAACTACAATTTTTCCCCTATCTTCTCTGCCTAGAAGATGCTTCCCGGATACTGGCACCAATGGTAGCCTGCATGTGCATTTCTAGATGGAGAAACTTCTTTCAGACTCAGTGCTTGAGACACAATCTCTTGATTAGTCATTGCACTGATCTCTCTAAGGACAACTGCTGGGATTCTGTCTGTGATAATGAACAATTCTTGCTAATCTGTGATTTATTTGGTTTGTCACGTGTTCTTAAGATCCTTCTTTACCTTTAATGCCAAACTTGCATTCCCTTTGGGGATAGTTTGTTCTCTCATTAGAAGCACTTGATATACCTCCGAGGAACCGAGGAACCGTCCGTTGTAATCACCACCCCCGGTATCCTTTCCCAAATTACTCTGTGCCATAAGCCCAGCTGTAGCTATCAGGGTGTGGGTTTTTTCCCCTTTGCTCTCTTCACATTGTCTCAACTTTGAGCCAGAATAATTTAAGTGCTAAAGTCTTGTCGGGTTTTGCAACCATGAGCCTTATGAAGTCTAGGCATTTTGCCAGCAATCTAAACTTTGTTGAACTATGTTAAAAGGTTAAACATTTCACAGAGTTTGGTTTCCCCCACCCCCACTGCCCTTCCAGACTCTGCCTTTTTCTGAAATGTCTGTTTTATCAAGAAATGGAATAACTAATAATGTGCTGGATAGAACATTTTCAACCATCACACTGTAACCATAGTAGTGCTAAAACCCCCAACCAAACAAACGTTAATCACGCTCCTCTCTTTAATCAAAAAGAGCTGAGGACATAGACCCAACTTAGTCTCTTTTAAGATGAATGCTAGAAAGCTTTCCATAAAATATAATTTTAAAAGTGAAGCTGTTACTAATTGCTTGCAAAAATTTCTATCTTAACAAAAAAGCTTTCCTGAAATGAATGTCAATGAATAAAAATAAATCGCAACCTCCCCGGCCTGCGGGGAAATCTAAATACTGGCTCCTGGGCCCCTGGTTTTGAAAGCCTCCTCGTACTTACTTCCTGGAACACTGGATGCCTGTTGACTCCTGGGCAGGATGTTTCTGAGGTTTTCATGTCCACTGTCAACATGGATACTGAAGAGAAAGGAAGTAAATTTCTAGAAACCATGAATGACCAGCCCAGCTCCCCACACCCCACGTGAAAGTTAAGTGCTCTTGGCATCGCTGCTAAAATGCTCCCCCAGTTCACTTAATCTCTCTATCCACACTGCCACTGCCCTCTCCCAGCTACCGCCCTCTGGCCTGGACTCTCACAGGGGTCTCCTAATTGGCCTCCCTTCTTCCTCTTGCCTCCATTCTCCCCACAGCAGCGAGGCCATTGGTCTCTAGAGACTTAGAATAAAAATATACTTTTTATCTGGCTTGATCGGACCTTTGTAAAACCTCTCCTAATCTTAAACTACCTCCTCCTTTCCCACCATATTCCTAACACTCAGGGACCTTCTTTCTTTTCTGCAGACACACCAAATGTACACCTGCCTTGGGGCCAGTGTGGGACATGCCCTCCCCCATCTCACTATGGCTGGCTCCTCCTCGTCATTAGCTCTCACCTTACATGTCTGCCTAGGACAGTCTTCTCCAACCACACAACCTAGAAACCCCTTCTATCAGACCCCCTTTCTAAACATGCTGCATGGCATGCTCCCAATCAGGTATTTTCTCTATCTGTTGCTTAATTATCTGTCTTCTGATTCCCTCCAGTTGTCATGAGCAAGAATTTACTAGTTTACTGCTGGATCTCCAGAACCTCTGATAGTGTTATGACATAGTAAGAAGAACATCCATAGGTATTGAATGAATACATGAGCAGAACAAGAACAGAAAACTGAGTGTTCACCTCAGCTCCTGTGGCCCAGCCATGGGAGCTTGTAACAAGACTAGGTATAGATAGCAGGTACATTCAGGTAAGCATGTATCAGGGGCTGGGCATCCTGATAGATGTTTTAAGGTATGTCATGAGCCTTTATGAACTTAACCAGAGAAAGTACAGTTACTGACATAAACAGAGACAGCTATGTCTGTCTTTACTTGTGGGGCAAGTAAAGACCCTTCTCCAGAAGGGTGTTTGTGTCTTTGACATATTCAGTGTGGTTTTAGCTACCACTTTCCAAGGCAATCTCCTAAGAAGGTATTTCCTTAAGTAGAGAATAAATAATTTTTACTTAATGTATTAAAGTAAATTACTGAGAGTTTTCTGCTAGATACTCATGACTTTATATGGAATTTACGAATACTGTTCAGTAAAGTAACATCGTGTCCTCACTCCTCAACAAACAGCCAACTCAGATGACTCATATACATAGGTTGAAAACTATATCTGCAATCAAATATCAGAGCCAAAATTGGTCACTGGGAAAGTGCTTAACAAATCTCTGGCTTCTAAATCAGGTTTCATGTGGAGCCAGGATTAACAAGGGAAAGCATGACCAGAATGGAATGTGAGGTTTGAGCACAGTGGAGAAGATGGCTCCGAGGCTGTGACCTGCTTTTGGTTGGCAGCCCTGGGAGCTAGGCTTGTTTCTGTCTTATGCAATTTTGCTCCCAAGACCAGTCGACGGGATATGAAGAAAACTGGGAAAGGAGCCTGAGTGAGCAAACACACCAAAATACGTTTTGTGGAGATAAAAGGTAAAGATCATGGTAAGGTCACTTCTGGGAAAATGCAGACAATATCAAATTTATTGATAAAGGAAAAATCAACAAGCTGACTGTCCCCAATTTCACAAATAATAGAGTCCACAGAATTTTCCGAAGGAAATTAAAACAGGATACCGAAGAGATTATCTGCACTGCCATGTTTACTGTAGTATTATTCACAATGGCCACAATATGGAAACAACTTTAAGTGTCTGTCAGTGCACAAATGGACAAAGAAGATGTGGTATACAGACACAATGGAATATTATTCAATCTCATCATTTGTGACAACATGGATGGACCTTAAGGACACTGTGCTAAGTGAAATACATCAAACACAGAGGAACAAATACTTCATGATGTCACTTATATGTAGACTCTAAAAAAATGAAACTCATAAAAGCTGAGAGTCCAGTGGTGGTCACCAGGGTTGGAGGGGTTGGAGGAATAAGAAAGATGCTATTTAAGGGCACAGATTTGCAACTAGTACACAAATAAATTCTGAGGATGTAATGTAAATGGGGAATACAGATGGCAATATTGTATTATAATCATTGAACCTGCTAAGAGGTCTTAAGTCTTCCCACCACAAAAAAGAAATGATAATTAGGGGACAGGAGAGAGGTACCTATTAATGCTGT
The DNA here is from genome assembly GCF_008692635.1 of Crocuta crocuta. NCBI lineage: Eukaryota > Metazoa > Chordata > Mammalia > Carnivora > Hyaenidae > Crocuta > Crocuta crocuta. Next base: position 482,316 of record NW_027527574.1, read on the forward strand.
GATGGCAATCTTAGTGTGTGTGTGTGTGTGTGTGTGTGTGTGTGTGAAATCAACATGCTATATACCTTAAACTTACACAATGTTACGTGTCAAATACATTTCAATAAAAACATTTAAAAATTATAATAACAGAGCTTACAGGGGACACCATTTTCTGAAAATCATGCTTCCACATAGGCAAAGTAGAACCTGAATCTGATAATATTAGTAACCCCCGGAGTTGCCCATAAAAATGCCATATTACCATTGACCATACAATAGAAATGTACAAAACTACAAGGTGATAATAATGATAAGCATCTAGATCTTTCTGAAATCTCATGAGAGAAAGTATAGGATAAGGAAAAGGATTACAATTCCTTATAAAGAATAACAAAAAATTATAGGCCTGGCTCAAAGAGGCTATTACTCTCTTTCATTTGTTGGTTTGACAAATACTTGTCAAAACTTACAAAGTACTTGGACATCAAGATAAATAAGTTACACATCTTGAAAATCGATCTCAGGAAAGTGTGGACCATAAGTAGACGGTGAAGGGACAGTGCAGCAGTGGTGTCATGTCAAGGGAGGGAACCATGTCAAGGGAGGGACTGTCTGGTAGGACAGGAGAAACATGAGCATACTAAGAACCTAAGTCCTTTTTGAAAAATAAGTAAATACTTCTTTTCCTTCACACTTATCATTCTCTCACAACTCAATGAATGCTGTTAAAGTAGAACTTACTTTGTCCCTTTTCTGAACAGGTGTTTTAATTTCTAAAGACAAGGAAAAAAAACTTCCAAGTAGGGCTTTGAAATAATAGCTAAGCAATGCCCTCTTTCAATTCTCCATCGTCATCGTCCCCACACCACTCTCCCCCTCAAATGAGATGATTTCCCTTATTACCAGTATTACTATATTAAATAGGTAGCCCCTGCCCACCAATTTGGGTGCATTTGAGCTGTGTTTGAATCAGCTTCCTGAACACATGTTAGCTTTTTTTTTAACTTTATTTTTTTTTATTTCTTTGACAGCATATACAATCCTTTTGTCACATGGATCCATGCATTCATCCACTGATTGTTTCATTTTTTGTTTCCTGAGTACATCCACTTGTGCAAGCTACTGAACTAAGCAATAGGTAGAGAAAGACAAGCAAGACACAACTGAGCCTGCCCTGAGGCATCGATGTCCTAATGAGTGCAAGTAAACAGGGAGTCTAAAGAGCATGCTAAGGGCTATGACAGGCGAGAAGTACTGGGAACCACGAGGGCACATTATTGGACAAAGTCTTGGGGCGTCAGGAAGGTTTTTCAAGGGAAACAACATCAAAACTAAAACACAGAGGATGAGAAGAATTTATCCAAGAACAGAGAGAAGAATATTCTTTTTTTAAAGTTTGTTTATTTTTGAAAGAGAGAGCACATGTGTGCACAAGCAGAGGAGAGGCAGAGAGAGAGGGAGACACGGAACGTGAAGCAGGCTCCAAGCTCTGAGCTGTCAGCACAGACCCTGACATGGGGCTTGAACTCACAAAGTGTGAGATCATGACCGGAGCCAAAGTCGGGTGCTTAACCAACTGAGCTGTGCAGGAACCCCAGAGAGAAGAATGTTCTAATTAGGACTTAGACATATTTTCAAAACCCAGAGATGAGAGATACATTCCAGAAATTACAAGTGTGTGACTTGTGGGGAGTTGGGTGTGGAGGTGTGATGGAGGGAGAAGATGGAGCTGGTGCTCAGGTTTCCAAAGATATAAGCAAGAGAGGTTGTAAAGGCCCTCGTAAGCCCTACTAAATATTTTAAATTTTATCCTGAGAGAAATGAGAGCCTTAGATGGTTTTAAACAGGGGAACATGAAAATAGATTTGTTTTAGAACACTGACTACAGACTACAAAGTAAATCATAGGAAAATTATAGTAACCCACATAGAAGTTGAAGGTGATCAGAGCAGCAGTGTCACAGGCTATGGGAGGGACTCCATGGCAGAAAGGAAGAAAACTGAACATGCTAAATATTGATATTAAATCTATAGAAGACTGAAGATACAGAAAGGAGGAGACCATCAGTAAAGCAGTCCTTGAGGACATAAGGAATGCAGTACAAAGCACAGGCTGAGGAAGCAAGCTTGAGGGTAAGACACATCTGTCACTGGAACTGGAGGAAAGAGAAATGGATACATGGACAATGATGTAGATCAAGTTTTAAATTTGCCAACGGGAACTGAGAAAATTCTTTTCTTGCTTCTGTTTTCTCTAAGATGTGCTGGCAAGATTCATTGCCACAAGTTATAGAAGAGGTAGGGTAAAGAGTTTGAGAAGAGTGGGGAATCTGAAATAGCCACATTGGAAAATGGCAAAGAGAGACAAATGAACGCACAAAGAAGTGTCTCCAGGTAATGTTAAATGTTTGATTCAGATCAAAACCATCCATTTCTGGAGCACCTGGCTCAGTTCGTTGAGCATTCAACTCTTGATTTGGGTTTAGGTCATCATCTCACAGTTCATGGAATTGAGGCCTGCATTAGGCTCCATGCTCTCTGCCTGTCTTATTCTCTCTCAAAATAAATAAATAAAACTTTAAGTCAAAAAAAAAAAAAAAAGAAACCATATATTTCTAGTGGCATGAATGTGGACAAAACTGTGAATACTATAGCAGAGCTCAATAGCCCAGGTATATGTGTCTAGTGAGTAGACAGTAGAAAGGGCTTAGCTTTAAGGTTCTGCTGGGTGGATATGGAAGAAGAATAAAAGAGTACACAAGTGAGGATACTAACACAACATGACCCGGAGGAATAAAGCATGGAGGCAAATCTGCAAAGGAATGCACTTAGGATGGGGAAGACCAATGGATATAGCACATAGGGAAAGAAACTAAATGTCTCTGTGAAGTAAAAGGTCAAGTGTGGAAGGAGTCATTATGTATGAGAGATGTGATGTACAAGAGGAAGCTAAAGCAGAAGAGTGGCATTTGTTAATTTAAATATTCAGAGGTGGGAAAGAAGTTCCAGGGGATGACAAGATCTAGTGGTAAACTTGAGAATGAACAGCTAAAGAGGCATGGAGGGGAAGTCACTGGAGTTGAGGCTGCTGAGGAACTGAGAGGCAAGGTGTTGTGCATCACCTACATAGACATGCAAGAGTGGTATGACTCAGGTGGAAAGAAAAACTAGTAGAGGCTGCTAATGTCTTGAGTAAACAAGGGCATAATTACAATGGCAGGTAAATCAATAAAAAGGGATTAAGGGTGATACAGTTAGAAGATCTGAGCCCCAAAGGGGGCACTGGTGTGTTTTTCTATTTAAATTTTAGTTAGTTAACACACAGTACAATATTGGTTTCAGAAGCAGCATTCAGTGGTTCATCACTTACATACAACACCCAGTGCTAATCACAAATTCTCTCCTTTAATACCATCCCCCATCTAGCCTATGCCCCACCCACCTCCGTCCATCAACCCTATTTGTTCTCTATAGTTAAGAGTCTCTTCTGTTTGTTTCCCTCTCTTCTCTATCCCCTTCCCATATGTTCATCTGTTTTCTTTCTTAAATTCCACACATAAGTGAAATCATTTGGTATTTGTCTATCTGATTTACTTCTTTTGCTTAGCATAATACATTCTAGCTCTATCTACATCATTGCAAATGTCAAAATTTCATTCTTTGTGATACCTGAATAATATTCCATTGTGTACACACACACACATACATACACATACATTTATACACACCACATCTTCTGTATCCATTCATCAGTCAATGGACATGTGGGCTCTCGTGCTATTGGGCTCTCTCTTTGGCTATTGGTGATAATGTTGCTATAAACATTGGAGTGCATCTTTATCTGTACTTTTGTATTCTTTGGGTAAATACCTAATGATGCAATTACTGGATGGTAGGGTAGTTCTAGGTTTAGTTTTTTGAGGAACCTCCATACTGTTCTCCAGAGAGGCTTCACCAGTTTGCATTCCCACCAACAGTGCAAGATGGTTCCTCCTTCTCCTTATCCTTGCCAATACCTGTTTCTTGTGCTGTTAATTTTAGCCATTCTGACAGACGTGAGGTGGTATCTCATCGTGGTTTTGATTTGAATTTCCCTGATGATGAGTGATGTTGAGCATCTTTTCATATGTCTGTTAGCCATCTATCTGTATGTCTTCTTTGGAAGTTTCTACTCATGTCTTCTGCCCATTTCTTAAGTGGGTTGGTTTTTTGGATGTTGAATTTGAAAAGTTCTTGATAGGTTTTGGATACTAACTCTTTATCAGGTATGTCATTTGCAAATATCTTCTCTCATTCCATAGGCTGCCTTTTAGTTTTGTTGATTGTTTCCTTCACTCTGCAGGAGCTTTTTACCTGGATAAAGTCCCAAAGGTTCATGGTTGCTTTTGTTTCCCCTGCCTTTGGCAACATATCTGGTAAGAAGTTGATCCAGCTGAGGTCAAAGAGGTTGCTGCCTATGTTCTCCTCTAGGATCTTGATGATTTCCTGTCTCACAGTTAGGCCTTTTCTCTATTTGAACTTATTTTGTATACGGTATAAGAGAGTGGTTCAGTTTCATTCTTCTGCATGTTGCCATCCAGTTTTCCCAACACCATTTGTTGAAGAGATTGTCTTTTTCCATTGGATATTCTTTCCTGCTTTATTGAAGATAAGCTTAACATATAGTTGTGGGTCCATTTCTGTATTTTCTATTCTGTTCCATTGATCTATGTGTCTGGTTTTTGTGTTTGTTTGTTTTTGTTTTCCAGTACCATATTTTCTTGATGACTACAGCTTTTTAGTATAGCTTGAAAATCCAGAACCGTGATGCCTCTAGTTTTATTTTTTTCAGGACTGCTTTGACTCTATAGGGTCTTTTGTGGTTCTATACAAATTTTAGGATTGTTGTTGTTCTAGCTCTGCAAAAAATGCGAGTGGTATTTTGATAGAGATTGCATTAAATGTGTAGACTGCTTTGGGTGGTATAGGCATTTTAATAATATTTGTTCTTTAAATCCATGAGCATGGAATGCTTTTCCATTTCTTTGTGTTCTCTTCAATTTCTTTCTTAAGCCTTCTATAGTTTTCAGAGTACAGATCTTTTACCTCTTTGCTTAGGTTCATTCCTAGGATCTTAGTTTTTTTGATGCACTTGCATATGGGATCGATTCCTTGATTTCTTTTTCTGCTGCTTCATTATTGGTGGATAGAAATGCAACAGATTTTTGCATGTTGATTTTTATATCCTACAATACTGCTGAATTAATGTATTAGTTCTAGCAAATTTTTGGTGCAGTCCTTAGGGTTTTCTATATAGGGTATCATGTCATGTGCAAATAGTGAAAGTCTGACTTCTTCCTTGCTGATTTGTGTGCCCTTTTTTTCTTTTTGTTATCTTATTGGTGCGGCTAAGACTTTCAGCACTAGGCTAAATAGTAATGGTGGCAGAGGACACTCTTGTCTTGTTCTTGGCCCTAGGTGTCTTAGGTTTTCATATTGAGGATCATATTACCTGTGAGTCTTTTGTATATGGTCTTTATGATGTTGAGGTATGTTCCATGTAGTCCTACTTTGTTGAGGTTTTTTATCAAAAATGGATGCTGTTTTTTATCAAATGCTTTTTGGGGCAGTGGTTTTTATGTGAGGGTAGATGAGTAGCAATTTGGAAGAAGCCAAAGGGGAATTCTGAGCCCATTTTCTACCCTGAAGAAAGTGAAGTATGGACAAACAACCCAAGTACTTGAGAAAGCTTCAGGGGAAATAACTTCCTCAAGATCAGCCAAGTATCAGAGCCAGGATGGAACCAACAGAGATGGGCTGAGGAGGTAATGGTGTTGGGTAACTGCAGAAGAGGGTCTTACAAATAAGACAAAAGTCTGAGATAACGGAGAATAGTTTGAGACAGACTCAAGCAAGAAGGGTACATGAGGAAAAAATAACTGAAGGGTCTTATGTCTTTGGTGTTGATCAAGGACATCTGAGATGTTGAAGCATGTTGGGTTCAGCTGGCCTCAGGATTTTCAAAGAATTAATCAGTTTTCTTCTTGGAGCTGTAGATACCTTAGGCTGCTTAGAAAGATTTAATAACAGGCTGTATTCAGTCTTGCATACTAGGGAGCTCAGTCAAGGTGAGCAGACTAGACAAAGAATTATGTGATTCCCAAGCCTCTTCTGTTAGTGATGAGGGAACAGAAGGCAAGCTGACAGGCCACAAACTCCCCTACCCCCAGGTGGGATATGTATGATTTTCCTCAGGCATTCCTGGCAGCCCAAGAACAAAGGAAAGGGGAAAAACAAATGATTAACTGATAAAGGAGATCAAAGTCTTTCAGGACCTAAGTCTCCATCACCCCTCCATAGTGATGTGGGAAACAAAGGCAGAAGAAAATGACAGACAGAACTAAATTTCCTTATACCCTGCAGCCCATTGACAAATACTTGAGGCTGCCAGAGTAAAATGTTTCTCCAGGAACTCCTTATTGTCTTAATGTTAATGCTTTGCTAGAGCAAAAAACAACTTTCCCTTGACAATAAATAGTGAGGCCTCCAGTAGCCTGTGAGTCTTCTTTAGCATATGAAAATCTCACTGGAAACTTCCCCTGGACTTTCCCTCCCCCAGCTCTATAGTATATAACCAGTGTCTCTTCATGGTCCCCGGGCAGGTCTTCCTGCCCATGGGTCCTGTCCCCATGCTTCAATAAAATCACGTTTTTGCACCCAAGACATCTTCGAGAATTCTTCCTTGGCCATTGGCTCCAGACCCCACAAACCCCACAATTACCCCCCAAAACCTTATCATGAGGAAGGGCAAGAGTCACTGAGGCTGCAACTCTCAGTCAGTCAGGGCTTCAATTTGGCCAAGTGATAATCTCTGAAAAATAAAGAAACTCACTCCTCTTTTGGCTTCCTCTGAGTGTCTCTAAGAGCCAAGACTGCAGAGAGGCTCACTCCTGGAAAGAAGCTCCTCAGCCCCCTGTGGAGAGGCTGCTGATGGGGCTGGTAGGTCCTGGAAGTAACACCAGAGTGAGGAACAGCTGGAGCCCCTAGTGGCTGGCCCAGGACTCTGACCTCTCTTCAAGTAAAAATTAAAAAAAAAACTGTTTAGTGTTTATTTTTGAGAGAGACAGAGACAGAGAGTAAGCAGGGGAGGAGCAGAGAGCAAGGGAGACACAGAATCTGAAGCAGGTTCCAGGGTCTGAGATGCTCGAACTCACGGACAGTGAGATCATGACCTGAGCTGAAGCTGGACACTTAACCAACCAAGCCATCCTGGCACCCCATGGCCTCTCTTCAATTTTTAAAAAATTCTATATATTTTAAAATTGATGACAAACTTATAGGAAAGCTGGATGTTTATACACGGAACACTTTATTTTTCTTCACTGTTTAAGAGTAAGTTGCTGAACAGATGCCCAATTACTGATAGAATCCTTACTGTATGTTTGCTACAAACAAGAACATTCTCCTATAGAGATTTGATACATCTATTGAATCAAGAAATTTGTGATACTGAACAGTGATGCCACCACCTAATTAAGACTCTATTTAAGTTTTGCACATTTCCCCAACAATATCTGTTATATCCTGTCCAGAATCACACATGTAGTTATCATACCCATTGGTTTCCTTTAGTATGGAACAGATTCTCAGTCTCCTCTTAACTGTCCTGACACTGTAGAAAATTACAGACCAGTCACTTTGGGGTATTTTTGTTGTTGTTGTTGCTGTTATTTTTAATGTTTTATTTATTTCTTACAGAGAGAGAGAACGTGAGCAGGGAGGGTCAGAGAGAGAGGGAGATACAGATCTGAAACAGGCTCCAGGCTCTGAGCTGGCAGAGAGCACAGAGCCTGATGTGGGGCTCAAACCCATGGACTATGAGATCATGACCTGAGCTGAAGTCAGACACTTAACCGACTGAGCCACCCAGGCACCCCCAGACCAGTTACTTTGTAGTATGTCCCTCAATTTGATTTTGTTTGATGTTTCCTCTTAATTAGATTCGGAATATGCATTTCTGGCAAGAATATTTCAGAAGTGACAGCATGTTCTTCTCACTGAATTCTATCAGATGGCAAGCAATTTCTATTTGTCCTGCTACAGGTGATATTTGTGTTGGTCTCTTGGGTGATACAGTATCTATAAGGCTTCTTCACTGTAAAGTTCCTTCCTACCCTTCAGAAATTTGTAATTATTTTGTAGGTAGATACTTTGAAACTATATAAATATGCTGATCCTTTTCAAATTTTCAGCTTATTCTGATTTTATTTATATCTAAGTGGATTTCCCATTTTATTCGATGGGTTTTAATCGATTACTATCATTATTCATATGCTCAAATTGTCCCAAATTTGGCCAGAAGAAGACCATTCAAGCTAGCTTTCGTTTCCTTCTGGCAGGTCTCCAACAACCTTCTAACACTTCGGTGTTTCTGACACAAGATGACTTGTTTTGTATTTTCCCTGCCCTATCCCTGGAAGCAACTATTTCTTCAAGAAGCCCTCATTCCTTTGCATGGAAAACAATATTTAAAAACCCAGCCCCTATCAGTGCAAAGAGCTAGGAAATATATGAATGCAGGTGCTTATTCAAGTCACTTCCATAACCATACATTTATACCATTATCTATCTATCTATCTATCTATCTATCTTCCTTCCATCTATCCTTTTCTATCTATACCATGAGTTCATATGGATACTTCCACATCCAATCGAACACAAGAGGGTTTATTCTCATTTCCTTTTTGTATTTGTAACTTCCTTTTCAAAAGTGAGAAAGTTGTCTCCAATTACTTTTAATACATTTACTAGGTCAATCCCACTGGATGCAACCTGCTATCACTCTTCCCCCTGTGTGACTGCCTTCCCTGAGCAATAGCTCTGATTCCATATTCAAAGCTGTACCTTCACATGGACAGCTACTCACCCCACTTGATCTCTAACACCTCCCACCACTCCTCTGCAGGGATCCCCTCTTCAACTCATGTAGTCTCTGATACCCCTTACCGTGTTGCCTTGCCTCCAATACCCCACACCAGACTATATCCCACATGGACACTCTCCTCCCCTGCATGAGCTCTGTCATCCCACACCAGGAGGGCATCCCTGGGAGATGCTTTTCTTATCCTACTGGGGTTCCAACTCCCCAAACTGGGCCACCCCTCCTCATGGACTCATACCTCACTCTGCTCAAGTTTTGACACTATGCCGGCTTGCCATTCCCTTGCATGGATGCCCTTCTTACTCTAATCAGGCTCTGACTCCCTCTCTAAGCCACTCCTTCCCTTTGCACGGAGGTCATCTTCACTCTGCTAGGGCTCTGATACCCAACATGCTTGGGTGGACCATCTACACCCTGCTTGGGCTCTCAGCCACTACCACCACTCCTTGATATACATATATCCAGGATGCCTGCTTTGCTCCATGTAGATCCCTTAGATCTCTGAACTTTTCAGAGAAGGAAGACAAATGCTGAAATGCTTTTAACATAGACAATAAAAGGTTTTGAGATATCTACAGACTTGTAACTTACAATTTTTTAATCATAATGCTTATAACTCTCTAGTTTATAATTTTTATGAATTATTAATTTATTTGAGATAAATAAAATTCAGTGAGTTCATTTGTATCTAAAAAGATGTAAAATTAGTCTTCTTAATAATTCTGAGGAAAGGTTTATTTTATTGGGTATCTATCTCCCATGAGCAGATAGAGTGGACCACCTCCAGTGGCTGCCATTTTGAAGAAGACTACAACCTGAAAAGGTTTTGAGAACTGCAGGTAGGCAGCAATTACTTCATAATTAATAAAAAGTCATGCAAAATTCTCACTTTGTAGTCACCATGGTTTTAAGGAAAGTCTGAATTCAGTCATGATGGAACCAACTCTTTGAGCTATAGTTGTTGCCTAGCAAATGCGGTTTTTTTTCTAATTCTCTTATTTTTTCATGCACGTTGTTGGGTGTTGATGGAAACCAAGAATATAAATGGCTTTTTTATTATTTTTAATGAAATTAGAAAATAAATTTACAAAATCTTAACTTTAAATAAGACTCTTTTTTTTCATTGACTTTTTTTAAATCATTGTGTTTACTAAGTGACAAATTTTGTTTAAAAATGTCCTGTGTCATTGGGATATCTGGGTGGCTCAGTTGGTTGAGCATCTGACTTCAGCTCAGGTCACAATCACAATTTATGAGTTCGCATGTGCTGTCAGCACAGAGCCACTTTGGATCCTCTATCCCCCTCTCTCTCTACCCCTTCTCTGCTCATGCTCTGTCTCTCAAAAATAAATTTAAAAAACATTAAGTAAAAAGAAAGAAACGTGCTGTGTATGCATGTGTCTGCATGTGTATGTACCATCACTCTGCATACAGGTTTTTTTTTTTTATTTTTTTAATTTTTTTTTTTAATTTATTTCTGAGAGAGAGACAGAGAGAGAAAGAGAAAGCATGAGCAGGGGAGGGTCAGAGAGAGAGACAGGGAGATACAGAATCTGAAACAGGCTCCAGGCTCTGAGCTAGCTGTCAGCACAGAGCCCGACGCGGGGCTCGAACCCACGAACTGTGAGATCATGACCTGAGCCAAAGTCGGATGCTTAACCAACTGAGCCACCCAGGCGCCCCACATACAGGTTTTTTCTATGTAGTTTTATTTTAGTACATTTCATGTTAAACCCCATATTACTATTTCACATTTGTATATTTATTCTTGTCATCTTAAAAGATTCACTGTTTAGCCACAGATACACTACTAATTTCCATATTTTACCTTTTCTTTATGATATCATGAATGTATTTAAATAATAGCCAGTTTAAAAATGAAGCTGCTGATTTGAATATTTACTTTTGTATAGCTCAAAAAAAGAATGAGTGAGGCATCAATTTCATTTTTTTCCATTGAAGGTCTTTTTTCCTTCGTAAAATGTATGGCCAGTCATTTCCTAAAACTAGCACATTTCTAGCCCTATTTCTGCATTAAACTCCATTGGAAAATAACTATATTGAAATTCAACAGCAGCTTAATTAGAATTTCCTCCTGGAATAGGAAGGGACAAGATAATTTCTCTTCCCAAATGTGAATGAAATTATTTTTCTGATATTAACCTTTATAAATTTTATAGGCTTTTCCTTTTTCCATAAATGCTAAAACTGCAGTGATTTTAGTAGCATGTTTTGCCTGAATTTATTTTTCAGAAGTCCATCATTTTTAAAAATATATGACAGTATGCCAAATTTAAAGATTCTGCAATACAGTGCACAACACAGATTTCAGCAATGGCTATAACACTGTAGGTGTTATATAATTTATTAGTTTTACTAACGAGTTCAACTTTACCCAAGGTGGCTCTTGTGTGAAAGATGCTGACTACATGTGTTGATCAATTTCCAATCTCATTAGAAATTTATTTGATCCTTTTCTCTATCTTACAACTACATGTATTGATCAATTTTCAATCTCATCAGAAATTTATTTGGTCCTGTTTTCATCTTACCTTTTTTCCCCCTCCTGATCTTGAAACAATACATTCTTTTTCTATTAATAGATATGTGGGATTCAGGAGTAATGTTTTTGTTCTTTTCTGCTTGCATTACAAAATGAAAATGAGTATGTGCTCCTCCCTGAGTGTGGTTTATGATTTAATAATGCCACAGTTCCTGGTCTTGTCAGTATTCTTACCTCTGCAAGCATAATTTAAGGCCACCAATCTGAGGCACACCTTGTGTCATGTGGGTATCAGGAATAAACAGCAAATCTCATAAATGGTCTGCCTTGAAGCACCACACCAGGTGCAAGGAGAAATGCAAAACTTTGCCTCAGTTTCCATTGGAGCCTTTCCTTTGACTAACTCATAAAAAATCTGTATTTTCACTTACATTGCTTTAACACTTCTGCCAATCTAACCATTGAAAATGTTTTTAATGAATTGTCCCCTGAAGTAGTCTTTCATTTACAATACAAAATGTATAAACGTTCTGACACCTGAAATAGAATAAAATTAAGGTATGCATCTAGTCTTTATAATAAAGGACTATGCAGTCTGTGATAGTCTATGAAAAGGACCAATTTAAAACAAATATTACCCTATTTTTAAGTTTAGGGAATATTTATAATATCTGGGATAAAGCAGATGAAATACAGTGTTGTTATGAAAAGAATATGTATTACATAGCCTCCTACTTCTTCTGAAACTTTTTCCCCTAAATTCAAATGCATACATTTCCCAGGGGAGAAAACATCTATAACTGATTTCTTGATTAGATCTACATTTGAAGTGTGTTGTGATAGACTGACTTTTCCCCACAATGTTACTATTAGTTGCTTAAGATTTTTAGAGGATGTATACTATCTAGGAGCTGGAATCAGTCTTTTAAACTTGCATTATACACATGTCCAATCCGTTGAACTGCTGACTTACCTCCATCTTTTAAAGACAGAGTAAGGCTCTGCACAAATGTGGAAAGGTCGAGTTATGCTAATGAAAACCATTTAGTCAGCTGCTTGACATTTATTGGACATGATAATCAAATTGCAGTATAGGCAGTAAACTCCACTGTATAGTACAGTTTTAAATCCATAAGGTGTGTGAGAAAATTTCTCAGACCACTGCATTCAGCTTGAAGATAAAGTTAAACCAAAGATGTGTGACTCTGAGGCAGCCCCAGGGAGGACTGACGAAAAGGGACAGCTGTGCTCCTCAGCAGTGACCCTGCTTATAGGACAAAGAAATACTGCATGTCAGAAAATAGCTACCTGTGAAAATTTGGGCATAGGGTTGAGATGAAAGGAGGGAAAGGGGAGAGCAAAGGAGCTGTAAGAGGGAAGGAAGGAATTAAATTTCAACAGTGAATACAGATGATATATCGGAGAAGAAAAGGTATTTACTATTGTCAAAAACTACATAAATGGGACATGGGGTATGGACAGGGTCAGGGAGGAACTTTTTATTTATACTAAGAGTAGCCCAGTATTGCATCACTAAAGTAGATTTCATTGGTCTTTGGTATTGTTCTATAGTCTATCTTAAACATGAAAAATAACAAATAAGTGAACAAATAATTCTGACCAAACCTTCACATTAATTTTATAATCTTCAGAAATCTACAGGCATGGACCCAGAGCTAAAGGATCCCCAAACAGCTTTATCTGCTATTCTCAGGACCCTCCTAATAAACAATACCTATTTAGAATGAATTAGCCTTGGGGCGCCTGGGTGGCTCCATCAGTTAAGCATTCAACCCTTGCTTTTGGCTCAGGTTATGATCTGACAGCTTCCTGAGTTCAAGCCCCATGTCTGGCTGTGTACTGGCAGCTTGGAGCCTGCCTGGGATTCTCTCTCTCTCCCCTCACTCTCTGCCCTCTGCCTGCTAGTGCTGTGTCTATTTCTCTCAAAATAGAAAACTCTCTCTATGTTAATAATATCACATGTGAAACTACATTCCAATGCTATTTATGTACATTAGATGAGTGCAGCTAAGAATAAAAAAATAAAATCTAAACAGTAAATGCTGCTATGCAATATCTCCCAATGTGCTCAATTCATAGACAATCGGGAAGCTGGGTATTTTGATAATAGTAGAAACTGTGAGATTCAGAGAAGATTGTCATCTTAAACTGGGAGAAATATATTTAGAGGTTAAAAGAGAGCAGCATGCAGTAAGGAGATAAACTTATAGAATGTGCTGTGAGACCAGGAAGGTTTCTTAATTAGGAAATATTTGTTTCTAGATTATCTTTGCCAGCCTTCTGCAAAGGATGTTTTCAAGAAATAATAGTTCCAACAATGTTCTGGTTTAAAACAATTTTTTTAAATAATTATTAAGAGAATGTATGGGAATGTGGATCATTAAATCCACCTCTTGGATATTTACAATATATGTGAGGATAATAAAGATTATGTAATGTTTATAGCTTTTGAAACCCTGTTTAAAATAGTTTCATTAATCTGACCTTAATCGTTTCCTATTTTAACCATAATTACTTTCTGGGACAACACTGCTGTTCTGTAATATACAATTTTTAAAAACAGATATATTTTCTATCTGCTATCTATTTCTATCTTTTTATCTACTTGTAGATCTGTTTATCTATTCTTTTCTGAGACCACAGCATTTAATTATCAAGGATTCACATCAAGTTTTAATAACTCGTAGAGTCAAATTCTTTCACACATTACTTTTCTTCAAAATATTTTTGAAGCTCTTCCTCACTTATTTAGTTTTCTAAATTAATGTCAGAAAATTTCCAAATCAAAACATCACTTTGATTTTTTAATTAGATTAATTAATACTTTAACAAAGAAGAACTGACATACTTATTTGAATATTTGAATCTATTCTCTAAGAACAGATCATGTCTGGGACAGCTGGTTGAGTGTCCGATTTCAGCTCAGGTCATGATCTTGTGGTTTGTGAGTTCGAGCCCCACATCAGGCTCTGTGCTGACAGCTCAGAGCCTGGAGCCTGCTGCAGATTCTGTGTCTCCTCTCTCTGCTCCTTCCCTGCTCATTCTCTGTCTCTAAATAACAAACATTAAAAATTAAAAAAAAAAAAAAGAACAAATCATGTTTTCATTTGTTCATGTGATCATTTATAGAAGGAAAAATACTCATTAAATGTTTAAAGTTTTCTTCATACATGATTCATCTTATTTTTTTCTTGTTGATATTTTAGGAGTTCTTAACTCTCAGCTAATAGAGTATTTAGAGATTGAGGAAAGAACTATTGATTTTTTTCCCCACACTTACTCTACAGCAGCCAATGGTCTGCTGCATTTTTTGGATGATTTTGATTTTCTAGATTAACTTTTATAATCTAAAAATAATAATAATTTTGTGCTTTCTTATCTTTTTTATTGACAGAACTCCTTTTTCTGCCTTGTAACTTGTATTGCTCTGAAATGTAGCTGTTAGCAATAATAACAGACATCCTTATCCCATTTTTTGGTGAAAAAAGGAAATGACTATAGTTTTTAACAATTAAGTAAAATGTTGGCAATCAATTTTAGGTGGGGACTATCTTATAAAAGAATTATTCTTTGGGGCACCTGGGTGGCTCAGTCGGTTAATCATCCAACTTTGGCTCAGGTCATGATCTCGTTGTCTGTGGGTTCAAGCCCTGTGTTGGGCTCTGTGCTGACAGCTCAGAGCCTGGAGCTGCTTCAAAATCTGTGTCTCCCTCTGTCTCTGTCCCTTCCCCGCTCACTCTGTCTCTTTCTCTAAAGATAATAAATAAACATTAAAAAAATTTTAAAAACTTATTCTTCAAGTCCTATATCCCTAGAGTTTTATACAGAAACAGAAGTTTCATTTTATCATGGATTTTCAAAACCTATTTCAATGACCATCTGGTTTATCATTATTAGCCTTTTCCAAGAATTATGTTACTATAACAAATAAGCCACTCTTACAATCCTTGCTAACGCTAATTAATTACATTGGAATTTTCTTAAAAACACCAAAAAATATGCTGTATCATTATTTAATATTTTTTTCATACACATTCCTAACAAATGGTCTGAGGTTTTCTTTTGCTGGGGAGAGGAAGATCTTTTTCTGTTATTTATAGAGAAGATATTACCCCTAATGTTATATGCTGCAAAGCAATTTATTATTTTAATATACAGTATAGAAATATAAACTCTTTAAAAAATTCCTACAGATTAACCACAAAAACACATAACCCAAAAAACCTATAGGAAGTTAAGAAGTTAAAACTTCTAGGAGGAGGGGGCAAGATGGCGGAGAAGTAAGGAGCTCCGTACTTGCACTCGCGCCCATANTTACAATGCTTCTTTAAAATTTCTTTTTGCGTGTCACCTTGCTAAAATTTAGTTCCCCATTAAAAACTGATTAGTCTGTTTTCTTGCATTTGTCAAAAAGAAGAATGAAAAGCATGTATTATTTAAAAACGAGTGGTTGGAATCATGTAAATTTGGGAAATATTAGACAGAATAAAATTTAATAGGTTTGCTTACTTAAGAACTTCTTCAAATTCTTTAAGAGAGGGTTTTGAATCTTTTTTTTAAAGTTTATTTAATTTGAAAGAGAGAGAGCATGAGCAGGAGCGGGGCAAAGAGAGAGAGAAAGAGGGAGAGAGAGAATCCAAAGCAGGCTCCAAGCTGACAGCATGGAGCCTGACACAGCTCAAACCCATGAATTATAAGATCATGACCTGAGCTGAAATCAAGAGTAAGAGGCTTAGCCAACTGAACCACCCAGGTGCCGCTCCGTGATTGTGAGTTCTAATGGTCACCTCTGGATCACTCAATGGATCTTCCCGAAAGTTCAACATAAACAGAGTTATTTCCTCTTTGAGCTTGCACCCTGGTCAATATTTTCCCTTAGCCATCACTTGAGTATTTTCTTTAAGTTTATGTATTGATTTTGAGAGAAGGAGAGAGAGAGAGAGAGAGAGAGAGCGCACATGCACAAGCAGGGGAGGGGTAGGGAGAAAGAGAGAGAGGGTCCCAAGCAGGCTCTACACTGTCAGTTCAAACCAATAAACTGCAAGATCATGACCTGAGTCAAAATCAAGAGTCAGACACTAAACTGACTGAGCCATCTAGGTGCCCCTGAATATTTTCTTTTTAAAAGGGGCTAGAAGTGATGTTAACTGCCATTTAGGGAAGAAATTCTGAGTGAAGAATTAGTCCATAACATGTCAAAATTGAGGATTCTTAAAAAGATATGACCTAAGATATATGCCTATGTCTAATGAAATAGACACATTCACTACACAAAATTAAACTGCCCATGGCACCCTTATTAACTAAGGACTTTAAAATGCTTAACTAATGGTATAGTTAAGGTAAAAGCTGAATTATTACCATTTTTGGAAGACAGGGACCCACTTGAAAACACACAGACTCATACATACATTCATACAGAAATGCACATATACCCTTAAATTTTACTTAGGTAAAGCAAGTGAAAAACACACAGAAAAGATAAACATTACTGCTTTCTTAATTTTTCCCAGACCCAGCCTAAACAAATTTGATTTTTTAAAAGTCACATTCTTCTATTCCTATAGGTTAGAAGAATTTGCCTTAATCCTAAATTGTGGACACAGTTTATTTTATCTGCTTACGTACCACTGTGTGTCACAAGCTAGGAAGGGTCATTTGCTCAACATGCTTGAGGGGCTTTCCAGTAGCACAGGCTCTTTAGGAGCCATTTAACTTAACCAGCTAGGTCATGCATGACCCAGAAAGAGAAGCCTCCTACTATTCAGAGGAGAGAGTAAGAACCAATATTTAAATACCCTCACAGAGTTTTGTTGCTTGTCCAGAAAAATGGGCCTAAACTTTTTGTCATTCTTGGTGTGCTCAGAGAGTCAGTTTTTCTGAAGTAATAATTATAGAGTAAAGCACTAAGATCAAAACAGGCAAGAAGCTCATAGCTGGAGAGTTTATGGTCATCCATATTTTCAAAGCCAAGACCCATCTTTGCCACAGGTCCAAGTCTTGGACATGATCTTTGTGGCCTTAGATCTCCAGCCACTCCAGAAGTTGACCATTCAGGCAGGAAGAACAGAGGCCATAACAGCACATCACATAATGAGAAGGGAAAAGGCTACAATACCAGGTGCTATACTCTTCTGCTCAGCAGACATGGTCCTCATTTCATTGTCCTTGACCTCTCTCAAAATCAATCCAATTAAAAAATGGTCAAAGAACCTAAACATATTTTTTTCGAAGAAGATATATAGATGTCCAGAACACTCATAAAAAGATGTTCAACATCACTCATCATCGGGGAAAGGCAAATCAAAACCATAATGAGATATCACCTCACACCTATCAGAATGGCTATTATCAAAAAGACAAGAGATAACAGGTGATGGTGAGAACATGAAGAAAAGGGAACCGCATGCACTACTGATGGAAATGTAAACTGGCATGGCCTTTATGGAAAACAGTATAGAGGTTCCTCAAAAAATTATAAGTAGAAATACCGTATGATCTAGCAATTCCACCTCTGGATATTTATCTGAAGAAAATGAAAACACTAACTTGAAAAGATACATGCACCCCCATGTTCACTGCAGCATAACTTATAACAGCCAAGATATATACATGCATATATACATACACACATTTATATATACACAAACACATAAATATATTTATAATATATATAATTATGTATACACATATGGATGTATATACAATTATGATATATATACATATGATGGATGAATGGATAAAGAAGATATAATGTGTATATATGTATACACACATATATACATATATATATTTATAATATATACAACAGATAATATATATTATACATATACAATGAAATACTATGAATGAATGAAATCTTGCCATTTGTAGCAACACGAATGGGACTGGAGGGTATTATAATAAATGAAAGAAGACAGAGAAAGATAAATATCATATGATCTCATCCATATATATGGGATTTAAAAACAAAACTCATAGATACACAGAACAAAATGATAGTTGCCAGAGGGGAGGAGGAATGGAGGATGGCAAAATGGGTGAAAGTGGTCAAGAAGTACAAAATTCTAGTTATAAAATAAATAAGTCATGAGGATGTAATATACATCATGATGATCAATGTCAATAACATTGTAGAGCATATTTGAAAGTTGCCAAGAAAGTAAATCTTAAAAGTTCTCATCACAAGAAAAAAAAAAAACTTTTGTTAACTTTTAATGATGACGAATGGTAACTAGACTTATTGTGATCATTTCACAATCTATACAAATATTTCATCATTACATTGTTTACCTGAAATTAATATAATGTTACTATACTATATAATAAATTATACCATATATATACTATATATACTATGTAATGTTATTATACTTCAAAAATAGGTTTTTAAATCTCTTGACCAGAAACAGCCTTTTGATGTAGAGGAATCCAATCCTTACATTTCCCCAGGCAAAAACAAGACAAAACAAATCCACAATTCTCATTTTTTGTGGTTTCAGCCAAGGCAATTTTGTATGATCTCTCCACACTATGAAATGCAACTGATGAATTATCTAAGTGACCCTAACCTGCACAACTGTGCAGGCACTAATAGTGACTCCAGCCTACCCAAATGGTTTGCTCTTGAAAGAGCAAGATGTGTAGGAAGTAGCCACCATCCCTTTACACTAGGAAAAGGGCCAGGAGTTGTGACAGCCAGAGGTATCCATTAGGTTCAATGATTGACCTTGGAACTGACTGTACAGTGGAAACACTTGTGAGTGTGATGCATTTTAAGGGACAGAGTGGTTTACATTTAATGGGCAAATAGCAACCTGAAGCAGTTTATGCGGAAATTGGACCCAGCCAGCCTAAACTATTCATATACCTCTGCCTATAAACTTTAGATTCTTATTTCTGTCCACATTCCCTGGGACATAGCATAGCCAACTGACTACCGCAAAGGGGCCTTGTCTCATCTACCAGTATATTCTACCACTTTCTGCAGTTGCAATGCTCGTTTCTATTTCCCTGGCCCTCTCCTTTCCAGGCATTCTAAATACAAATCCTTGTCTACTTCACCACAGACCTCTCTAGCTTTTCAGAGCCAGTTACCAGCAACTGGAGCATCCATCAAGTTCTGAAGACAGTTCCAAGCAGCTGCATGGAGAGGCTTACCCGAAACACTAGGTTGAGAAGTCACTGGAAGGTTGAAGGAGCATCTACATGTGAGGAAAATCCATTTCAGTACCTCTCATCAACCTGGAAACAGTGAAGTGACCTGATTCACCAGGTTGACCACTTGACCTCTGGTCAATACCCCTTTGTCCTTTGTGACTCTTCTCTGCCCTGACACTTTTCTCTGCTTTATTTCAACGAACATAACTAAGTGTACCTATTATGTATCAGGCATGATAGGTACCTAAGTGTACCAGGCCCTTGGCTAATTGTGTATTGGGTGGAGAGGGACAAGATGGAAAAGATCTAGTTCTATAAACTGTCAGCTCGGTGAGAGCTTTATTTATATCCCTGGTATCTAGAAGTATTATATCCCCAGCATCTGGAAGAGTACCTGAATGCCCTTAGAGTCCCAGTGTCTAGAACAATAGGTGGTACACAGTAAGTATTCAATAAATATCTGCCGAATCAGTGAAATAATCATACTGCCTCACAGTCACTCACATGGAATGGTTGTAGGTCATGCTTGTGACCAGGAGCTGCAGGTTTTAGTTACAACCAGAAACAGGGCTCTGCACTGCTTTATTGGAGATCAAGGGCAAGATTTATGTCATCAAAGAGAAGCTGTATCCCTAATATCATCTTTGCTTCTTCCATCACCATGAAACTCCACAAACCGAGCCCCATACATTACATCCCTTCCCTCCCTAGGCCTCTCCTCTCTTTCCTTCTCTGAGGAACTCTGTGAGCTGCAGCTCCCAGGCCCCAGCTCTCTGTGCTGTGGTTGGCAGTCAGGAGGCTGCTCCTGGCCACTCCTGAGGCAAGCCTGGAGCCAGTCAGCAGGGAGCTGGGGCTCCCTGGGCCTGTCATTCAAGAGGAATGATCGACAGGGGCTCACTGACAGTCTCCTGACTCTAGAAGGTAACTGCCCGTGTCTCTGAGGGCACATCCCATCAGGCGGAGCAGCTCCTCACACTCCTCCTTAAGCCTCCCTTCCCTGGACTGTGGCACGTATTCCTGCTGTGGCTTTTGTTTCCTCTTGCTTATTCACACAAGACTGGCTGAATGAGAAGGGAAGTTTGGATTCAACTATAAAAAAGGCAAATAGGAAATAGAAGACAGTGAAGCTGTTCTCCAGAAGTGCAATTAAATTCTAGCAAGAAAAGAAATTATGGACAGTTTTTTTAAAGTTCAGTGTATGGAAAAGATTAGAACTAGAATAAGACTTAAGAAGGAAATCTTCCTCTACATTAATTTCTGCTTGCTCAAAATACCTTATATATAGATTACAATATGAAAGACATGATGTTGACTGCATGCTGTTAAAATATACATAATATTTTTTATTTGCTTTAAATAAATTATATACTAGTAGGATTCATTAATAGTATAGAATATCTTCCAATTGTTCTACAGGTCTGGGTTATGAGAGCTTTAAGTCTTGGTCTGGTGAACGGAGTAGGAGTTCATATGCAGATCTTTTCATTTTCCTATGCATTGTGTTGAAAAGACTGGCTTGCAGTCAGATTATCTGGGTTCCAAATCTCACTCATTCTTGGGCAAACTTCCTATAGTTTTCTTCACCTGTAAAATCTGAGATGATGATAGAATCTACTTCATGGGACTATTTGAACATGACATGTGTGCAAAGACTGAAAACAGTATCTGGCACAAAATCACATGTGGTAAATATTAGCTATTTAGTTTTGCTAATTAATTCTACTCAAATGGTAAGAAAACGGAGAACCATTTTAAATTGACTACAATGTCAAAATACTTTTAAATGGGATACTGTTATCTTGTTAGGTTTTGGCATTTTTCTGAGCTTTGCAATGAGCATATAAATATAAAAAGGACCTACAACTATAATATACAATTAGAATAAACATATTCAAATTACAGAAATCATTAGTTAAGCTTTCAAAAAATGAATGAGGCTTTAAAATTTTGGTATTGAAGAGATTGAGAGTCACACTCAAGTATATAGCCTATTTTGGCAGGAAGGCATTAATACTATTTCTTTGAAGTCAAGGTCAATAGTACAAATGCTGTGAAGGGATGATGAACCAATTTGCTAAGAATATGTCATTACTAACAGTCCCTTTCCTGACTGCAGATGATAACATAGCCACTGAACCTAATTAGGGTTGGGACCAAAGGAGAATGTGTCATCCATCTAGAAATTAAAGAACCTACCATTTTCAATGTCAAGTGCCTCAAATTCTATATTTTTGTGTGAACCAAGCAAGTAGCTAGGATTAAATAAATCTGTCATTTTTAAACTGTTTTTTTATGCAAAAACACAGACAATGCCAAATTACTATTAGTTGTGTCATGTCAATTCATTATATCACTTAAAAACTATCATTTTTACAAAAGCAAAATAGTTAAAATTTAATGTAAACATTTATTTTCAAACATAAGCAAGCATTTAAGCAACTCAAAACATGAAAACATTCCATGTGTATTCTAACTCCTTGTGACTTCTTACATCTTAATTTCTTTTCTTCATTCACATAAATCTTTTTTAATTACATGATAAATAATAGGTGAAAATAATTTTCTGAGACTTTTACTTTGCTTTTTTAAAACACTAAATCTCATAATGTAAGAAGTTTGATAATATTTGACTAGAAGGATATATATATGTATATTTACAGGTAAATATATTTATAGATGATACATTTAGAGATAACTTTATGTATATTTAGAGATAAAAAATTTAATTTCAATCTGCCTGATCCTCCCTTTTGCTAAGATTTATCAATACATGTTCCCCTTGAGATTTCTGCATATATAAGGTCAGGTGGTAGTAGTGGTGATTAGTGGGGTGGCTGGTGGTTTTAAGAAAATGTTTCTTGTAGATTTTGTGATTCATGGAATCTTAATTTAAAGACCTGTATTCTGAGGAACTGAGTTATAAGATAATTGCTTTGTAAAGAAGAGAGTAGGATGTCTTTACTGACATAAGGAACAGCCTTCACAATGAGTATAAGAGAGTTTTAAAAGTCAATCAGCTCTACCAGTTTCACTATTGCTGGTTGATACATTTGTGATCCCATTTCAGAATTGGTATATCTGCTCTACAGCCCGAGCTCACAGCCACCAGAGGTCAGACTTACACATCTGTCCCTGATAGATCACTAAACTTAAGTCTGAGACAATGGTGTCTTTTTTCCCAGAACCCCATTTTCTTCAATTTAGCTTCATCACCACCAAATATAATGCAAGAAGGTAATATATCATTATGAGAAACACTTGTTTTACTTTCTCAGGTACAGATGGCTACATGAAAGAATAGGGAAAAGGTGGAGACTATGAAGACAGTTCTTTTAAGGAGAGAGTCCTGGTACTGAGGAGGAAAGGCAAAGCCAAACAGCTTACAATTCATTTTGAAAAGTTAAGGAGAAAGCCAAAATCTATAAAACAATGTGATTATCAAAACTGTATTAAGATATCTGCTTTCATTTGTGAAAATGCAGCTGATATTCACCAAAATAGTAATAGCTGTAGTAGTAATAGCAGTGATAACGATGATGGTGCTAATGATGGAGGTGATGGTTGGGTGGTGATGGTGGAGACAGCAGTGGTAGCCAACATCTACTGAACATACTACTCGAGGTACTTTATATACGATTATAACCTCATTTTAGGGATGAGGGAAGCAGGCACAGAGGATTTTCTAACAGTTATCAGGAGCCTGGAAAATGTTTCTATCCTTTATGACTACAGTCTCACATTTCAGTGTTTGGACAAAGAAAAGAATTCAACTGGAGGGAAGTCAACAGCTTCCCACTGTTGACATGAAGATATCATATTAATCCCAGGGTTATTTTATTTATAACAGCAGAATTTGGAAACAACCTAACTATCTAGTAGTAGTAGAATAACCAAATAAAATAGTAAATATTATGTAGTCACTACAACTATAATTATGAAGATTGGAAGCACTGAAAAAAAAATGTTTGGTGGAAAGAAAAAAGCAATTGAAGAAACTGTATCTGTACCATGAATAAAACTATGTAAAATATGTGCATTTATGGAAAAGGATAAAGAAATCTGGTAGAAAAAACAATGTATTTGATAAGGCATAGTTTTATAGGGATTATATATAAATTTTAAAAGTAAAAATCATGGAAAACATTTTTAAAATATTGCCAAAGGACACAATGTGAAAATGCTTCCTTGTGGGACTTCAGAGCTTAAGCAAACTCATTTTATTTCACATAGTTGGCACTCACTCAAGGTTCATCCACAAGCCACATCCAGGCCTTTCTACTCACCATTTATAAGTTAGCCAACTACATCCTTCAAAGTACCCACAAAATTCAGCAATAATACTTACTGTTTTTGTTAGTAGTAATAATAATATGCCAAATGTGTATAGAGCTTTACACTTTTTAAAAATGTAGTCTTCTGGTGCCTAGGTGGCTCAGTCGGTTGAGTGCCCAACTCTTGATTTCACCCTCAGGTCATGATCCCACAGTCGTGGGATCCAGCGCTGCTTTGGGTTCCATGCTGGGTGTAAAACCTGCTTAAGATTTACTCTCTCTTGGGGAGCCTGGGTGGCTCAGTCAGTTAAGTGTCAGACTTCAGCTCAGGTCATTCTCTTGCGGTTTGGAGTTCGAGCCCCGCGTCGGGCTCTGTGCTGACAGCTAGCTCAGAGCCGGGAGCCTGCTTCAGATTCTGTGTCTCCCTCTCTCTCTGACCCTCCTCCACTCATGTTCTGTCATCTCTGTCTCAAAAGTAAATAAACTACAAAAAATTAAAAAAAAAAGATTTTCTTTCTCTCTCTGCCCCTCTCCCCTGCTCACTCTCTCTAAGGGTAAAAAAAAGTTTTTATTAGCTTATTTCAAGTCCAATTAATTATGAGAAACATCTCAGAAGAGAGGAACGAGAGAAATTCAGGTGGGTATAGATGCACTTTGGACAGCAGAAAAGCAACTTGTAAAGTAAATAGGGCACAGTCTCATCTAGTACTCCAACAGACCCACTGCACCCCTAAGTCACAAAGATACAACATACTGTAGATACAAACCACCTCACAGGAGTGTTATTACAAAGGAGAGCAGGACTTCACAAGATATAATGGATATTCTTTCTATTGTCAATTCCTTTCCCTGTATTGCTGGTCCTCCATAACAAGTGCTATTTGTGGTCTCTAAATGTCTGTATCATTGCAGTCACAGAAGACCAACAGACTCAGGATAGTGTCTGAAAAACTGCATTTTTCTAAAAAGCTCCCCAGCTTTTAAAAGTCAAAGTAATGTCTTTTTTGGACAGCAAATCTGAACAGGTAGAAAGCTGTACCCAACCTTTGAATTTTTAGCCTTTAACTGATGCCTAGAATAGGTCCTTCTCTGGATAGGAGTATTCCCTTTAAGAAATCACCCACCAATTAGAAAATAAATCTACTTAATCTACACAATCTCCAGAAAACCCAAGCTCTTCTTCATACATCCCCACATACTGTCCATATTGAACACATACAAATTTAAAAGGCTTTAAAATGCCTTTTACTTTACCACATTATGGCAGAGAACAAATCCAGAAATTCAGCCACAGCACTACGATCAGAAAGAGGTAGAAAATGCAGCAACAGACACTTTATGTGTTCACCAAGGCAGACAGCTGGTTTTGTTCAGAGCAGATCTGGGGAAGCAGATAATTCTAGAAAAAAAGTGATAAAGACTCTGAGCTTGGAAGGAACTACAGGCCTACATCCCCAATGAATACAGATGCATAATATTCTCAACAAATATTAACAAAGTGAATTCAATAGCATTTTAAAAAGATCATGATCAAGTGGCATTTATCCCTGGAATGCAAGGAAAGTTCAACATATGAAAATAATGAAAATTAATGTGCCATACCACACAAAGAGAATGAAAATTAAAGACTATATGATGATTTCAACAGACATAGAAAAAGCATTAAAAAAAATTCAACATCCTTGGGGCGCCTGGGTGGCTTAGTCGGTTAAACATCTGACTTTCGCTTAGGTCATGATCTCGCGGTTCGTGGGTTCGAGCCCCGCGTCGGGCTCTGTGCTGACTGCCAGCTCAGAGCCTGGAGCCTGTTTCAGTCTGTGACTCCCTCTCTCTGACCCTCCCCTGCTTGTGCTGTCTCTCCCTCTCTCTCCTAGAAATAAATAAAAAAACATTTTAAAAAAATTCAACATCCTTTCATGATAGAAATTCTCAACAAATTGGGTATAAAAGGAACGTACCTCAACATAATAAAGGCCATATGTGACAAGTCTACAGATAACACCATAGTCAATGGTGAAAACTTGAAAGCTTTTCCTCTAAGGTCAGGAAAAATACAAGAGTGCCCACTTGTAGGAGTGCTGACAACACTGACTTTCTTTGGCTCTCCACCGTGTTCATGTCCACACAATAACCTCCCTTAGGGCTATGTGTTCCAGGCCCCTTGGAGATTAATACATGCCCTGACTGAGATGCAGGAACACTTGCTATAATCTTCTCTAAAGTGGCACAAAGAAGGTGCCACTTTTGATAACTAGTAGAGATGCCTGGTGCATAGGTGGTGCCACTTTAGATAACTATTCTTCGACCTCACCACAATGCCCCTCATTCTATAAGACCCATGGAGTAATGTCTGTATGGGGGTGGAGAATACTCGCATAGCACCTAGATCATCGTCCATTTAACTGCCCTTGTAAGAGACCATGAACAAAACTCTGTGCAAAAGGTATAGAGAGGCTTGCTTAGTTTTTCAATCTCAAAGTATTTTCTCAGTTTGGGGAATATTTTACTATCCCTCCTCTACCTTCTAACATCGCACTTGCCACTTTAATTCAACATATAACTGGAAGTCCTAGGCAGAGCAACTTATGCAAGAAAATAAATAAAGGCATCTAAATCAGAAAGAAAGAAATAAAACTGTCTGTTTGCAGATGATGTCATCTTATAGAGAGAAAATACTAAAGATGCCACCAAGAAACTGTAAAGTTGTGGGATACAAACTCATTGTGTAAAAATCAGTTGTGTTTCTAAACAGTAACAGTGAACTATCTGAAAAAGAAATAAAGAAAATGACTGCATTATAATAGCATCAAAAAGAAGGATGCTTAAGAAAATGCTTACAAATAGCTTTAACCAAGGAGATGAAGATCTATACACTGAAAATGATAAGACTTTGATGAAAGAAATGAAAGAAGACAGAAATAAATGGAAAGATATCCCATGTTCATGGATCCCAAGGATTAACACTGTTAAAATGTCCATACTACCCAAAGCAATCTATAGATTCAGCGTAATCCCTATAAAAAAATTCAACTGGTCTTTTTCACAGAAATTTAAAAAATGATCCTAAAACTTGTATAGAACCACAAAGACCCAAACTAATGCAATTCTGAGAAAGTAGAGCAAAGCTGTAGGCTTCAAGCTTCTTGATTTTAATCTATATTACAAGCTATAATAATCTAAACATTATGGTACTGTAATAAAAATAGACACATCGATCAACAGAACAGAATCAAGGTCTCAGAAATAAACACACACATATATGGTCAACTAATATTTGACAAGAGCCAAGAATATTTCAATAAATGGAGGCTGGAAAACTGATGACCACATGCAAAAAGAAAAACAAAAACAAATGAAAATGGACTTCTATCTTCAACGATTCACAAGAAGTAAACTCAAAATGATTAAGACTTAATCATAAGACCTGAAACCATAAAACTCCTAGATGAAAACACAGGGGAAAAGCTCTTTGATGTTGGTTTTGGCAATGACTTTTTTGGACATGACATCAAAAACACAAGCAACAAAAACAAACTTAAATAAGGGGGATGGCACCAAACTGAAAGGCTTCTGTACAGCAAAAGAAACCATCAACAAAATGGAAAAGCAACTACAGAATGGGAGAAAATACTTGCAAATCATATTATCTGATGAAGGGTTAATATCCAAAATACATAAGAGATTCACACCACTCAACAGCAAAACAAAAACACATAATCTGGTTAAAAACCAGGCAGAGGATCTGAATAGACATTTTTGTAATGAAGACATACAAAAAACCAACAGGTACATGAAAAGATACTCAGCATCACTAATCATCAGGGAAATGCAAATGAGAGCCATAATGAGATATCTCACACCTGTCAGACTGGCCCAGTATTAAAAAGAAAAGAAATAACATGTGTTGGCAAGGATGCGGAGAAAAGGGAACACTTGTGTGCTATTGGTGGGAATATAAATTGGTGCAGTCACTATTAAAAATAGTATGAAGGTACCTCAAAAAATTAAAAAAAGAATTGTTGTATGATGTGGAAATCCCACCTATGCGTATATATGCAAAGGAAATGAAATCAGGATTGCAAGCAGATATTGCACACCCATGTTCATTGCTGCATTATTCACAATAGTCAAGAGTCCAACAATATATGAATGGATAAAAAATAAATTATATATAATTAAATTATTAAATGGTATATATATATAATATAGACTTTTATTCCTATTTCTCATCCATTCATATAAATATATATTTGAATATTATTCAGTGATGAAGAAAAAGGAAATCCCACCATTTGCAACAACATGGATGGAACTTGAGGGCATTATGCTAAATGAAATAAGTTAGACAGAGAAAAACTAACACTGTATAATAAGTGTACTAATACACTTATATATAGAACCTAAAAGAAAAGAACTCAGAAACAAAGTAGAATGATGGTTTCCAAGGGCTGGTGGGGGAGGTGTGAGAATGGGGAGATATTAATCAAAGGGCACAAACTTTCAGTTATAAGATGAGTAAATTCTGAGTGTACCACAGGGTGTGCAGCAAGGTGACTACAGTCAACAGTGCTATATTATATATTCAAAAATTACCAAGGGAGTAGATCCTAAATGTTCTCACCAGGAAAAAGGAATTTTAATTCTATGACATGATGCAGGTGTTAAACTTACAGAATATAATAGTATCGTGTGTCAATTATATCTCAATAAAGCTGAAAGCTGTTTTAATTTAAAAGCAGGAGGGGTGCCTGGTGGCTAAGTCCAACTTCATTCAGGTCATGATCTCACAGCTCGTGGATTCAAGCCCAACATCGGGCTCTGTGCTGACAGCTCAGAGCCTGAAGCTTGCTTCGGATTCTGTGTCTCCCTCTCTCTCTGCCCCTCCAGCTCCTGCTCTGTCTCTCTCTCTCACCCTTCCAAAAACAAACTTTACAAAAAATTCAAAAGCAGAAGTAATATTCCCACATACACATAAGGGTGCTGATATATGAAGACAACACCGCAGTGTAGACAGCACAGGGCCACAACAGTCTGGCACAGGGAGAAGGGAAGTGTGCATTCATTAAACCAACAAATATTATTGAGCATCTGCTATGTTCCAAGGCACTGTCCTAGATATTGGGATGCATTAGTAAACAAAACAAACAGCACCTGTACTTGTGGAGCTGTCATTATAGCAGGACCTTAGACAATGCAAAAAAAGAACTTCACACCTGTGTTCTGGTTGGAACATATTCTCCCAGCCATACTCCAGGCCAATCCATATGGAGAGAGGAATGAAAGACACAGTAAGGCTCCACAGCATATCTGCACATTACTGGGCAATTGTCCACATATACAATCAGAGATATATACTAACTATATATACTTACAGCGTTAAGTTATCATGTATTTATTTACCCATTTCATAAACATGTAAGTGCCTACTATTTTCCCAGCCCTGACAAGATTATGAGCTTTCGCTATCTTTACAAAATACTTAGTTAAATCACCCCTCCAGGGATTAGGACATATAAATACTTCAACTGTGAAGAACCTTCCTATTAAGGTCAAGATCCTGGTCCTCAGAGAAGGTAATAGCCAGACAGTGTGCTCCTAAAGAACACTTTTTGTGAAAGTTATTTTTTAGCCAAAGTTTTATACTTTTTATTGAAGCCACTTTCTTTCTAAGGGGATGGAAAGGGACTCTTACAATACCTGGTACAGGGCACCTGGGTGACTCAGTCGGTTGAGCGTCCAACTTTGGCTCAGGTCATGATTAGTGGGTTTGAGCCCTGCATCAGGCTCTGTGCTGACAGCTAGCTCAGAGCCTGGAGCCTGTTTCAGATTCTGTGTGTCCCTCTCTCTCTGACCCTCCCCTGCTCACACTGTCTCTCTCTCTCAGAAATAAATTACTTAATTAATTTTAAAAAATACCTGGTACAAAAAGACACATTCACATATTGAATGAGTAAGTGATGCTCTGAGATTCCCAAGGCAAAAGAATAAGTCAAAATAAGGGCTTGTGCTACTGCTGTTTTCATCTCCAAATTTTCCAAACACTACTCTCAGGCTCACAAAACTGCTGATTGAAAACAATGACTGTCTTGTTCCAAAGTAATGTGACACTGGCAAAGAAGATCAAGACCCTTTGAGTCCTATCTCATTGGCTCTAATAGAAAACTCTCTTACTTTACATGGAATTGACTTGAAATTTTCAGAAAAATGAAGGTACACCATAAGGAGAAAGCAAGCAAGCACCAAAGACGTGACAAAAGGGCTCAGTCTCAAAGGAGTTGTACGGTATTTAAAAGGGTCTTCTCCATTATCTCTGGTAAAATTACAGCTCATTCTTGTTATTTGAAATACTTACGTTTCATAAAGTCTCAAAGGGAACTTGACTAGTGAATGCAGAACCACTGCTCCTAGGGGATTATGTTCCTATGAGCCACCAATCACATTTTCCTCAGCCAAAATGCCATTTGCATTACACATGTTCATTCCACGAGCCATCTTATCAGCATTGCAAACCTGCTTTCCCACACAACCTTTTTCCTATAAAACACCTAAGCAGGTGTTTTTAAACTTCTTCCCAAACCTCCCGATCTACAGAACCTATCTTGCCTCTAGGTCGAACCCTTTTCATGCTGTCTCACTTTTGAAGTATGCAAACAGTGAGCACTAACCAAGAAGACTTCACCGTCTGCCTTAGCCTGAGTGATGTGACTGCACATTTCTCTGGGTTTCCACCTCACAACAGTGCTGTTCACAAAGCTGTTTTTAACAGTCATCTCACAAATCCATTTAGCCACTTTTCTTTTTTTTCCAAGCTTCCCCAGACTCTACAGATGTGCGGTTTGCACAGCAGCCTCACTTATAAATGAGCGAATTTCCTCCTCCTTTTTCTCAATGTATCATATTGTTGATTCACTTCCACTGAATTGACAGCCAACAGCACTATAACTCATCCCTAAATGACACTATCTCATACACATCCTTCTTCTACAAGTCACATCACAGCCTTTCTGTGTTCAGGAACACCAGACAGCACTTCAGTGCTAGGCTCTGGGGCCATTTTAAACAGTGAAATCGCCAACAAAAAGGCACAAAGATGCAAAAACAAACAAACATCAAGATGTCAGATTGATGGAGGAAGGTCACCTGTTCACAGGAGGAGCTGAAATGAGAAGGCAGGAAGTCACCTTGTTTCACACTGGGTATTTGTGTGTCAGGTGACAAAATTTTCATTGCCCTTCCCACATCCACAAATGACTATGGGGGCACCCCGAGTATCGATACTGGGTTTGTAAACAAACTTCAGCAAGTAGGCTAACTTGCAAATATGGCATTAGCAAATAATGAGGATCAACTATACTTAAGAGTGAAGATGTTCTTTCACATTTCAAAAGGAAAAGTTCCACAAACACTGAGCACACCATTAGGTGTCATTTAAGATGATACCGAAATGACTGGAATTCAGGGGCTGAATCAATATTTCATCACCATATCCCCTTGTAGCCTTGATGCTGAGATAAGAACAAAGAAAAACATGCTAACTGATTCCAATTCTACTTCCAAAGCATACCCTCTGCCTTCCAAGACCTTCAGTTTGCAGAATACTTACACCCATGTCTTGGGTGCTTCTCCTTCCTTGAAAACATGAAAAAAGTTTCTAATCATCTACTTCCAGCCTTCTCTAATACACGGCTGTATGATTATTAATTTCAAAAGGTCCTAAAGTTTTCAAATCCTTTGCCGGAGGTATAATATGTTCATTCAAGAAGCAATGAGAAGTAGTGGTTAAAAGCTATTTCGAAATCAGGCAGACCAGGGTTCAAGTACATGGACCCACCATATACACTGTGTACTATTGGGACAACTCACTTACATACACTAAGCATCTTAATAGGGGCAGTAGTAGAACACTGCACACAGACCCAGTGAAGAGATCAAATGTGATACGGTATATAATGCCCCTAAGAATATGATAAGCATTTGAAAATATTAGTTATTTTCAAAATATCATGTAACATCCTAAAGAATCCAGAGAAAGCATAAGTCTTTAAGTGCTGTTTTCCAAATTAAAATCTTTCTCCAAAAGACTGAGAAAATATCCATAGAACCTTGAAGAATAAATATATCTTGGTAGAGAACAATCTTCAAAGTTTCAGCTCCACAATTTCTGTGCGAAAAGTTGGAAAAACTATGAGACCCTAGTACAGTTCTTCCACCAACGCCATCACCTCTCAGCATTTTCTAGAGGAAAATTTGAAAATAGTTCCTGTTTCAACCGTCCTCAAAGCCTTCAAAATCAAAATGGCAAAAGCCCTGCCAGATCTCTAAATGAACTTCCCTTGCCACTTCTGGGGAAAACAAAAAACTTCTAGTTTTACAATTTTGTTTAGAGTTTAAAGGCATCATCATATCCATGTCATGGCGATATGGTGGAGCAAAAAATCTGGCACAAGTCTACGCAGCTTCCGCTTCTTACAGTTTTAAGTCATTTTATCTATGGTTCTTCCTACAGCCACCAAACTTCTTTGGAGAGCCAAAAGGTCCCACAACATTCCTCCAACCCAGTATGAAAACTTGATAAATAAATCGGGATTGCAGTAACCAGCTGATCTCCCAGAAAGGCAGGTACTTAAAATTAAAAATCCTAAATCTTAGCCATCATAGGTCACCTTTATTATCTCCTTCTTCCTTCTCTGGCACTTGCCTTTACATAAATGTATAGTGTGTCTTTAAACACACCACATGGACAAATAAAGCTACTTCTAAAAATTAAAATTGCTTGGTTAACTATTTATGAGACTTATTTCATTTGAAATAATGTGCAGTGTTTCAGTCCCCTTTTACTTTTTCTGAACTTTCTTCTCTTTGCTTTTCTTCTTTACATGTCTCTTTAAAAACTTAGAACAAGACACCAAGTGTCACCTCTCAAAACTATTCAGAATGTCAACCACACTCCCTGTCAAAAATGTTCATGAAATTTTTAGAGGAAAATGCTGTATTCTGCACTTAAAAGGGGGGTTGCTTATTTTTATATGCTTAAAAAAAGATTAACAGTTTTTGAGAAAAAGGCTTTGTCCCTTTTTAGCTATTTTAGCAGTGCTTTTAATGTTAAGATATGTGGTATGAGAAATCTCAAAGATTCCATAAGAAGGACCTCCAAAGCACCACAGTCAAGAATGTGATTCTCAGCACTGCAGGTTTAGAAACCCAAGAATTAACACCATCTCAGTATAGACTGAGTACATACACACTGATAAAATCAGAATGCCAATTTATTTACTAACAGTGAAAAAATACTTGTCAATCAAGTGGAAATGCCTGAATCATCAACTCATACTTATGTCTGTCTTTAGGGAAGTCACCTGGGATATCAAAATTGTGCAGTAGGTGACAAAGCTAATACCAACTCAACAGTAGAAATGTATCAACCACAAAGATATGAACGCCTGTGTTTATAAGTTGGCAAGGTACCCTCCTAACCCCTGCATATGACTGCAGACCTCTGACTCTGTAGGTTAACCTTCTATGTTCTAAGTTAATATCTTCCTCTTGTTCACCTGGTCTATCTCAAAATAATACAAAAGATTAGATTTTTGCTTATAAAATTACAACTGTGTTCTGGATTTCCTGTGGATATTCCCAGGATACCTCAATTAGAGTTCAGGAAAACATGGTCAATATCAGTGAAAGTAATTTTGTGCTAGTTCAGGGTCTGTTCATTCATTCATTCATCCATTCATTCTAGAAATAGATATAAACAGCATTTAATGAACACTTACTTGTTACTTGCCACCATACATGAGCACTGAGCTAGACATTGTGGGAATCATCAAAGAAACAAGATAAAATGACTATCCAAAAATAAAGATCAAGGCAATTCTTAACTGTATACCAACAGACACAGTTCACAGAGGGGAAAGAACACTGTGGGCCATTCACGGGTAGAAAGCTTTCCTATAAGATGCAAGATCTGAGTAAGACCTGGAATGATGCATAGGATTTCAAATGTGAGAGAAACAAGCAGCATGTGGGAGACTATTTCAAAGAAAATGAACACACTCAAAATAACTTTAGTTAAATACAGTCAATAAATTATCTGATCCTTTCAGAGAGGGAAAGTTCTGCTCTTACAGCAAAAAAACTTAACTATTTCCATCAACTGTCAGTACACAGTCCTTCATTAAGAAATGAACATTTTCCTTATGAACCAATTTATAACTTAATATAAATATGTGTTTTTAACATCCACATTATTAACGAAAAGGAATATTCCTGAGCATTTCACCCAACAGATAGATAACAGTGACTTTGGGTGAAGAGGTGCACT
>NW_027527574.1:516551-539989 GCF_008692635.1 Crocuta crocuta
GGGGTTTTTTTTTTTTTTTTTTTTTTTTCTCTGGCAAACTATAACTGCAAGTCCAGAATTAGTTTATTCCACTGAAAAATGTGGTGTGTTTAAAATCTACATTCTAGTCATTGGAAAACCTTCAATTATTTGATGAGAGCAGATGCATTTCTCTACAATGTAAATTTAACTCTCCAAAAAAATATGTTGAGGTTTCATAAAATACTAGTATATTTTATAAGTTCTGGAACCTCTTGAAACCTAAAAGAACACAAGTATTTCGGCAGAAAAACCATAATAATATCCTGTGGTCAC
Organism: Crocuta crocuta; assembly: GCF_008692635.1. NCBI lineage: Eukaryota > Metazoa > Chordata > Mammalia > Carnivora > Hyaenidae > Crocuta > Crocuta crocuta. The sequence continues at coordinate 516,846 of NW_027527574.1, forward strand.
AGGGAAACTCCTGGTAACCTACAAGTTTGAGGACATATGGGAATAAGGTCAGGAAGTCTCACTATCATGGATGTAGATCTTTACAGGCATTTCAGACCTCAGAACAACTAGTCACGTGAGGCTAAAAGGAAAATGATCATATTTTACTATAATCAAAACACTCAGGTAGTGTGTTTTATGTAAATATGGCCATACTTTCTATTACCCTAGTTCACAAAGGGAATAAGCCTTTGGAAAAAAATTAACAGTTATTAGTGTTCACTTATGAGTAAGGAAAAGTGATCCTAAAATTTTCTGGGCTAATTCACTAGGATGACATGTGAATTATCCGTCCATGACCAAGATGGTTATCCATCCTTTAAATACACACAGATAAGTGGTATCACCCTCAGAGAGTATCTGAGATGCATTTTTAGTTAATTCCCAGGATAACCCCAGTGGAAACTGACGGCTGACATGTGTTAACTCCATTTTGCTGATGGGAAAAGCAAAATGTACAAAATCCTATTATGCTGTCCTCTTCTTCTAGCAGGTGAGTGATGAGAATGCATATTTTCTGGCTTCCCATCAGGGACCATTTTTTTTCAACCCACCAGATCCCATTCAATTATAGGAATACTCAACACTCAAAACTTGATGACTCTGACTTCATCCCAATATTGAAATAACAATATACCATAATAATATGTGAGTGTAAAACCACACCTCCAGAACAAAGCATATTGCAAAAATTAATTGCACTCCTGTAGAGTAAGCAAGCCTTTAAATATAATTTTCAGACATCATTATACGTATTAAAACCAAGCTGGGATTGGCCTTACCCATTTTAACATGTGGTTCCATGCCTGTCCCTCCTAAATAAGTCTACAACAGTATTTGTTTTGCTTTGCAAGTTATCAAAAATCTAAAAGCTTGCAAAAGCAGATAAACAAGGTCACAATCTGAATAGAAAGATGAGAATGGCTCAAAGGCAAGCCTATGGTCTCCCTTCACCTTACCTCCCAGTGTCATTGCCAGATTCTGTCACTCTCCTGACTGCATATTCTTTGAATTTCCACATGATAAAACTGAGGCCCAGAGAATGACCCACAGACACAAGTTAATTCCAAAGCAGAGAGAGAAGACAAATAATATGATTCCTAATTCAGTGTTTTATAGCATTGCCCCTTCTTGCCTTTACTAGATTAAGAGATTATTGTTATACAATTATGGTGTATTCTCCCCAACTTCTCCTGTCTTCTTCTTCCATACCATAAAAAAAGAAATAATAAGAGATGATTTCAAAAAATTTAATACTTCCTGAATTTTTTTATGTCTTGGAAATAACACTAAAAGGTATTTTCATAGCTATCACAGAGCATAGAATGATTTCATGCACATATTCATAGCTCAAAATCTCCTATTGGTAAATTCAGCTTTTTGTCCATTTGTTACTTTTAGTCAAAGGACAAGATAACCAGGAGTTTAATCACTGGCAGTAGTGGTGCTAGAGTAAACTGACTGAATATAGATGTCTATCCATTCATTAAAGAATACCTATTCAGGGGCTCCTGGGTGGCTCAGTCAGTTAAGCACCCACTTCGGCTCAGGTCATGATCTCACGGTTTGTGGGTTTGAGCCCCGCATCAGGCTCTGTGCTGACAGCTAGCTCAGAGCCTGGAGCCTGTTTCAGATTCTGTGTCTCCCTCTCTCTGATCCTCCCCTGCTCATGCTGTCTCTCTCTCAGAAATAAATAAAAACATTAAAAAAATTTCAAAAATACCTATTGAGGGGGCACCTTGGTGGCTCAGTAAGTTAAGCCTCCAACTCTTGATTTCAGTTCAGGTCATGACCTCAAGGTTCCTGGGATCAAGCCCTGTGTCAGGCTCTGCACTGACAGCATGGAGCCTGCTTGGGAATTTCTCTCCCCTTCTCTCTCTGCTCCTCCCCAGCTCATGTGCACATGCACGCTCTCTCTCTCTCTCTCAAAATAAGTAAACATTTTTTAAAAACCTATTAAGTACTTAAAAGGTGATATGCATTGAAATAACCAAATATTTATAATCATTCATTTCAAATAAAACTTCTGTGATTTACAAAACCTCTATAAGTGTAGCTCAAATTTGACTCTTTATGCAAATAAAGAGTGGTTGTTCTACAATATTATTGCACTAGCTTAATTTCTCCATTTTCTCACTAAAAACTATAAAATATAGAACTTTCTATATAGCTTCATATATTAAAAAGCATTATGTTATTTTCATGTTCACCTTTAAGATGGTCCTTGGAAATAATGAGAATTAAAAATCTATTCAACCAACATTTTACCTGTCCAATAGAGTCCAAATCTCAGAATCAAACATTCTTCATAGAACTCTTTATATTTCTTTTTAGAGAAATACTCTTTAAAGAACTCTAATTCTTTATAGAAGCTTGGGGCACTTAGGGAGGCAAACCATAAAAGACTCTTAAATACATGGGGCACCTGGGCGGCTCAGTTGGTTAAGCTTCTGACTCCAGCTCAGGTCATGATCTCACAGATTGTGAGTTTGAGCTCCACATCGGGCTCTGTGCTAACAGCTTAGAGCCTGGAGCCTGGTTTGGATTCTGTGTCTCCTTTTCTCTGCTCCTCCCCCACTTGAGCTCTGTCTCTTTCTCTCTCTCTCTCTCAAAAATAAATAAACATTTAAAAAAAATTTTTAAAGACTCTTAAATACAGAGAACAAACTAAGGGTTGATGGGGGTGGGGAGAAAATGAGTGATGGGCATTGAGGAGGGCACTTGTTGGGATGAGCTCTGTGTGCTGTATGTAAGCAATGAATCATAGGAATCTAACCCCCAAAGACAAGAGCATAGTATATAATGTTGTATGTTAGCTAACTTGATGAAAAATTATAAAAATCAATCAATCTTGGGGTACCTGTGTGGCTCAGTTGGTTGAGCATCCAACTTTTGATTTCTGTTCAGGTAATGATCCCAGGGTTGTGGGATTGAGACCTGCATCCAGTTCCACTCTGATTCTTAAGATTCTTAAGAATCCTTGTCTCTCTATTTCTTTCCCTCTCCCTCTTTCTCTCCCCACCCCTGCACTTGTGTGCTCTCTCTCTGTAAAACAAAAAATAAATAAATATAAGTTATAAAAAATAACTCTAAATCTTATTCAACAGAATCTAGAACTGGTAGATTAATAATTGAAATATTTGCCGTAGTATTTTTTTCTTTATTAAAAATATCATTTTCTCATTATAATAAGAGTATGTGGTCACTGTAGAATATTCAGGAAGTAGGAAAAAACACTAAAAGGAATTTAAATTTACTATAATACTAATATCTAGAGGAAAATACTGAGATCATCTTGAATAGCTCTATATCTTGTTCCCTCTCCTCCTTTGATGTTAATGAGTATTTCACCATGTTGTTAGATATTTTTAAAACTGTGATGCTTAATGGCTCCTTCATAATCTGTTTAATTACCAACCATATTTTATTTAATCAATTTCAAATGTTGGCAGTTTANAAAAATAAAATAAAATAAATAAAAAAAAAAATAAAGCTACTGCCACACATGACATCACCAACCCATTTTGTTCCAATCAGGGATCAAGTCACAGCCCTGCATCCTCCCTCATCCCCAGCAGGTTTGGAAACACTGTTGTCCAAGTCAGATTCTGATGGAAGCAGCCCCTCAGATCCAGCAGCCTGGCATTCCTTATACAATGCTACTTTACATGTTTATCTCAAATATTAAGGCAGACACTTGCAGAGCCTATTTTCAAATTCTTTTCTTCTGGGTTTCCATCCCCTCCAACAGTTGGTTCTTCTGAAACTCCAAATCTAAGGATTTGTGAAGGGCCTTAACCATGTAGGACTGTCTTGGCCACTATCATTTCTAAATTTTCTTGAGCAACATATCTCAGTGAAAGCAATTAGTATATGATCAATCCAACAACCACTAGATATAATGCCTGCCCTACTTTGGTATGGCAGACATCGTTTATTTCATTCCCAAGACCATATATGTACTGGATTAAAAGCAGGAATGCCTGCTTGGGCCCTGTGAAGGGAGGTGATGAACGGTATGTCTGAACAGCTTGGTCCCTGGCTTGGTGTCCCTGAAATGCCACACTCCTCACTGAGGTCTGCTGATAAGCCTGACAGCACTGAGCAACTTTTATCAGCAGACTTTATATCAGGGGACCCAAGCTAAAAGTTAGCACATGGGGTGTTCTGTCAGCACAGAAGGCTTACACCATTAGCAGATCTAAACAGAGTTTAGATTACAGAGCCAAACAAAATTCTAGGTTTCTAAGTGCATAAAAGAAAATTCAATCTAAATAAAAATACTGTTTTGAGGGAACCAAAGAAATTAATCTTGAAGTCTATTAGTAACAAAGAAACTCGTATATTTTTACATAGATTTAGTACCATTTGGGCAGCTTATTCTTCAGGCTGTTTGAAGTAAAGTGTACAAGAATGATCTGGGGTATTACCATGAGCCAACGAAGGATTTTTTAATATAAAAACAAAAAAACAAAACAAAATGAAACTTCTCTGATTTCTCTGGAGAGCTCATCCCTGGAGAATGGCTACATATTACAATGCCATATGATCTTGAAAATGTGATACTGTGTAAGAAAGTAAGATGCCCACAGGAATTCCTATTCATGAGACTAAATTTGAGGAAGTTGTTCATAGAAATGTAAACCCCTGACATTTATAAAACACAATGTAAAGTAGAATAAAATACAGTTTTCACTCAGTAAAATGGATGCAAAATGAACTAGAAGTCATTCAGTGGTTTTCTTTAGGGAACATCAAAAAGCCATCATATCTTCCAAATATTCAGCAGAGTTCAAGGCTAATGGAAAACATGTGTGAAAAGCATTTTATAAGTAGATTTCAGTGCTCGATAAAGAAGAAATATAATAAATTTGCCTTGGGTATGCTTGATTGTGAGAAGAGAAGCTTTGGACCTACTCCTCAATCCATTTTTTTTTTTAAATATGGGAATCTAAACTAAATTTAGTTCCATCATTTATTCTTGTCCATCATGAGCTGGAAATACCAATGAGAAAAAGAGTTCCTGGTAAATGAAACTCCATGAGAAATTCCTGAAAGACCAAGAGAAAGCCATGAAAAAAGGGAAATACTAACAATGTAACTTGAGTAACTACAAACATAATAATCAATATGTAATGTAATTATGGAAGAATCTCCATACAAAAGTCATATTAGAAATGCTTTCTGCACATCCAGGAAAAATGGTGACCTGAATCCATGGAGGTAACTCTCCTATTGAACATAAAATGGAGAAAAAGTGGCATCAGTAACAGAAAGTAAGGAAGAGTATCAACACCACACCAGAAATGTTAAGGAAATGTTACTGAATATCATATAAATAGAACACAGTTGAAGACATGGAGGTGGTCATAGACAAAGTAATGGTCCACCCAAAGATGGCCATGATCCTAATCCCTCGAACCTGTGAATAGATAACATTGTATGAAAAATGGAAATTGAATTGGCAGATGGATTTAAGGTAATAACCTTAAAAAGAAATAGTGATACTGCCTAGGTGGGTCTAATACAATCACAAGAGTCCTTCACAGACTGAGGCAGAATAGGAGTGATGAAGAGTAAAAAGGACTTGACTCGTCTTTGTTGGCTTTGATGATAAAGAAAGGGGCCACAAGTCAAGGAATGCAGGAGGCCTGTGGAATGCTTCCTCCCCAGAGCCTACAGAAAGGAATACAACTATGTCAATGTCTTGATCTTAGCCCAGTAAGATATATGTCAGACTTCTGACCTCCGGAAGTAGAAGATAATACATTTCTGTTAAGTCACTATGTGGTAACTTGGTTTGGGCAGCAATAAAAAACTAACGCAGAAGCCTCTTCAGAAAGTGGCATAGAAATGGGTAGAGGAGAGTCTGAGAACAACAGAAGAGATCCTTTTAAAAATTCCCAATTGTGAGGAGCAGAGTCTGACAACAAGAAAGTGTCTTGGAAAAGAAGAAACACACCACGTGGAAAGTCCCTTTGCCACTGGAATTGGCAGCATTCAAAGCAATTGTGATAAAACGTCCAAAGGCTTATATAACAGTACATGAAAGAGCCAAGAATAGAGTGAGGATTCTCCAAGATTCGGGGGGTAGGCATTTATAACTGGATGTTTATGGTCACATCATAAACAAGAAGAGTAGACAAACACACCATGTAGCTTATGTGGAATGACCCAACAAAAAGATGGGTACAGGAAACAGCTCCTCCAAAAGAGACAAAAAATCAAACAAACTATTCCCCTACTGTGACTTCACAAGATCTGTACCTCCCTTCCAATACCCCTCCTCTAGCAACCCAGTGACTGAACAAGTGTCTAAACTTATATTAACCAGACACTGGATACATATGAAAGGAGACAGCAAGAAACTTCAAGGCCTGGAGAGTCTGCTCTTCATTCAGGGGCAGAAAGACAAAAATTCCCCCACGTAGAGGAGGAAAAAGCCCTCAACATACAAAAGAGAATAATATTAATAAAGGCATTACAGGAAAAGAGAAATATTGGCCAGATAGATAATCTATGCTTTCAAAATGCAGAATGTAAAATAATATAGGAAATGAAGAAACAAAGAGTAAAATGAAAAATAAACTGTTAAATGACAGTAAATAAAGACACCACAAGGGAAAAAAATCTGTTGGAGACATTAATTATATTCACTACAAGAGAATGAAACAGAAAATCAGACCAAAGGAATGATACAGAGGACAGAAAACAGAGATCCAACATAAAATTGATAATTACTTTTTAAAAAAGAGTCTAAAACAAACGGAAAAGAATTAAGATGGAATTGCTCGATATGTTCATGAACTTAAAAAGGTACTAATGATTTGCTCATTTTAGCCACTCTGACTGGCGTGAGGTGGTATCTCAGNCAGATGAGCTAACATTACTAAAGAAAGACAAACCTTCAGATATATCCCACAGGAAGAAACTTAATTCCAAGAACAAAGAGAGAACACAACCAGAATCCAGGCAGAGGGAAAGAGCTGATCTTAGATTTCTTTTCCTCAACCTTAAAAAATCAAAGGACAATGGGGCAATGTCTATCCTACAGAATTTTTAGGAAGAAATTTCAGCCTCAACGATCTTTTCATTAGACAGTTTGTACATCATTCATATACAAAGGCACTGAAAGACACATGCAGCTCCAGAAGTCTCACTCACAGAAGTGCTCTGACCTTATGCACCCCTCTTCTAGCCTACTTCAGGCATCCTGGCTTCCAAGAAGTTCCTAGAAACAGCAATCTCGGGGCTCCTGGGTGGTTCAGTCAGTTAAGCGTCCAACTGCTGACTTCAACTCAGGTCATGATCTCGAGGTTTGTGAGTTCGAGCCCCGTACTGGGCTCTGCCCTGACAGTGTGAAGGGTGCTTGGGATTCTCACTCTCCCTTTCTCTGCCCTTCCTCCACTGCTCTCTCTCTCTCTCTCAAAAATAAATAAATTTGAAAAAAAACAACAACCAGGAATCTCTCCTCTATTAAAACATAGTTTTAGCTGGCATAAAGGAACAAACCTGCTAATACTTTGATTTCAGGCTTCTAGCCTCTAGAATTATGAGCAAATAAATTTCTGTTGTTTTAGTCACCCAATCTGTGGTATTTTACTATGACAGCTCTAAAAATGCTGATATTCTTTTCCCCAGAAATACTTATCCTAAGGAAATAATAGAGACAGAAAATATATGCACAAGGAAGTTCACAACATTTATGGATATATATTTTAAAAGTTTCATATACATGTTATTAAATAAGTATATATAAATAGGGGTATCATTGGGTAGCATCTATTTTTAAAACACGTAACAGAGAGTATTTAGTAATATGGAAAAACATGCACAATAACAATTTAAATTACACTCAATATTTTACTGAATGATCATAGTTTTTTTTTAAGAGAGAGAGAGAGACAGAGAGTGCCAAGTGGGGCCAGGAAGGAGTAACGAGAGAGAAAGAGAGAATCACAAGCAGACTCCTCATTCAGTGTGGAGCCTGACATGGGGCTCAATCCCACAACCCTGGGATCATGACCTGAACCAATCAAGAGTCAGACACTCAACCAACTGAGCCACCCAGGCGCCCCTGAATGATCATACTTTTTAAAAGGCATCTTCATTATTATTGTTCTCTACATAACCAAGCATCTTTATGATGTATTTTAAAATGCTGATAGTTATTTTTGGGTGAGCAAAGTTCTATATTTTAATTTTCTTTACTTTTTCTATTTTAAAAGCTGTCCAAATCAATCATGTATTAATGTCATAAGCGATTTCTTTAAAACACTCAGCCATGAGGGAGAATACAAGGAAGATCCACTAACATCTCACTCTGTATGAAGACATCAAAAGAAAGGAAAACTTGCAGTAACACTGAGACCTAAGAGTCAGCATCTGAGATGATTTCCTACAAACTTGAAGGCCAGTAAAATATATTAAAAATACAATCAGTGGCCCACGCAAGCTTTGCCCTCCTGAGAGTCAATAAGAATATCCTTCCTCGGTCTCCCTCTTTCTGCCTGCGTGCCTGCCTCCTGTTTCCGAACTCAAGGTCCATGCTAAACAGAAAGCTGTTCTTCTATCACCCTGGAAAAGCAGTATATAATATCCTTATACTTTAATCACCTCCTCTTACATATCACAGCAGAGCTAGTACCCTCAGAAAACACAGGGAAGAAAGTAAGAGCTGTGTACTGTCGGTGACATAGTGCATTAAAGGATCCATCGTAGCCAAAAATGTTACAGGTGAGCACAGGGACAAGAAGAATGCTAGCACTTGTGTTAATAGTTACAGTGCTGCTGCTGCTGCTGCTGCTGTTTTAAGCATTCTTGTTTTGAGAAGAGCTGGGAAATGGGAGAAGAGCTAAGTCAACAGAGGACTACATAAGGGTTTGGGCACATTTATCTCCAATTGAAACCGAAAACAGTGTAATTGATAAATAACATAAAATAAGTCATTTTCAAATATATACAAATTTTTAGGTGTGTGCCTGGGTGGCTCAGTCAGTTAAGCGTCCAACTCTTGATTTTGTCTCAGGTCGTGATCTCATGGTTGTGAGATGGAAGTCGCGTCTGGTTTACGCTGGCTGTGGAGCCTGCTTGAGACTGTCTCTCCCTCTCTCTTTGCCCTTCTCCCTGCTTGTGTGTGTGTGTGTGTGTGTGTGTGTGTGTGTGTGTGTATGTATAAAATATATCTAAATATGTAGAATATATAGACATAAAATATATCTATATATGTATATATACATATATATGTGTATATATCTATATCTATATATGTAATACGTCTGAATTTTTACACCTCAGAAATTACAGGTGTATCTCAGGAATGCAAATATATGGATTCACAAAAAATTTTAAAGGTAAATAAAATGTTATGTAAAACTTTATGGTAAAACAATGAGAAATTTATTAAGAATTTGATTAGTTTCTAGGAAAATTCAAATAAAACTAAGGAAAAACTCCAACAAAATGAAGAGTAACATATGGTTATCAGTCTAGACATTATAGAAACTGAGATTAGTATTTGGAACATTCTCAGTATGCACGTAAACTCCTCAGTTTCACTAATCTTCCACTCCTGGTCAATCACCAAATTTTTTCTACTATCTTGCACACCTGTCCCTCTACCCTGTTGTCCACACCCCTGCTTTATATCAGGCTCTCATTACCTGCTTCCATACAGGGAGTTCAGTTCTCATCTCTCCATACCCAGCAACTAGCAAAGGACGAAGGATTACACAGAGAGTTAGAAAACGCGGAAACTTTGAAAGACCATGATAAAGCTGTCATGAACCAATCATAAAATACAGGCTGATTATGGTTGTCTCCTGGCTTGGCAAATTTAATAAGGAAATGCATCCATCATGTGGAATTTTCTGTCTAACAGAGATATTGAAGAAGGACAACACAGTGTCTATCTGGCTGTGACTTAAAAAATCTTTAAATCCCAAAGTCTTAAAGAGTCTGTGCAATTCATGACACAAGAAGATTACATAAAGCAGGCTCTAAGGAGTCATCAGCATCTAAAATGTCTTTGTTTCCCTAGTGAGACTATAAGTACTTTTAGGTGACAGACTTAGTTTGTTTATTTCATATCCTCCTTGGTGCCTTATAGTGTAGACAGTATGGATAATGAATCCCACGGTGCTCTCAATGTGCCTTAGATTATAATCCCTCTATCCAATTTAAAGTTATCACTCCAGAAATTTCTCTTCTTTCCAACATCATCAAATTTTTGCTCTCTCTCTGGATTATTCCCATCAGCATACTATCATGACGTTATTTCTCAAATATTTACACACACACACACACACACACACACACACACACCTTCTCTTACCTCTTATTTCACTTTCCCACTAGCAATGACCATACGTCTTTGCTTTAAAACTTCTTGAAAGAGTCATCTCTATTGCTGTTTCCAATTCCGCTCTTTCCAGTTCCTCTACAGCATACTTAGCAGGCACTATCTCCTACCACATCAGCAAAATGCTTTCCCTGAGGACACCCATGACCTCCAAAGGTCAATCCAATGGGAAGTTCTCAATTCCCACCTTACTGAGTGCTGGTCAGCAGCATTTGACATAGTTACCTTCTGGGTTCCAGGACAACATACTCTTACTTTTCCTCTGCCTCAATGATCTTCCCTCTCAATCTCCTTCCTGGTTTCCTTTCTTCCCTTGACTTCTTTTTTTTTTTTTTTTGTTTTTTTTTTTTTTTTTTTTTTTTTTTNGTTTCCAATTCCGCTCTTTCCAGTTCCTCTACAGCATACTTAGCAGGCACTATCTCCTACCACATCAGCAAAATGCTTTCCCTGAGGACACCCATGACCTCCAAAGGTCAATCCAATGGGAAGTTCTCAATTCCCACCTTACTGAGTGCTGGTCAGCAGCATTTGACATAGTTACCTTCTGGGTTCCAGGACAACATACTCTTACTTTTTCTCTGCCTCAATGATCTTCCCTCTCAATCTCCTTCCTGGTTTCCTTTCTTCCCTTGACTTCTTTTTTTTTTTTTTTTTGTTTTTTTTTGTTTATTCATTTTTTTGTAGTTTCAAGTTTTTATTTAAATTCTAGTTAGTTAACACACAGTATAATTGTAGTTTCAGGTGGAGAATTTAGTGATTCATCACTTACATACAACGCCCAATGCTGATCATAACAAGTGTCCTCCTTAATACCCATCACACACTTAACCCATTCCCCTCCCCACCTCCCATCCATTAACCTTCAGTTTGTTCTCTGTAGTTAAGAGTGTGTTTCTTGGTTTGCCTCTCTCTCCTTTTTGTCCTTTAGGTTCATCTATTTCATTTCTTAAATTTCACATTTGAGTGAAGTCATATGGTATCTATCTTTCTCTGACTTATTTCACTTAGCATAATACACTCTACCTCCATCGACATCATTGCAAATGGCAAGATTTCATTCTTTTTTATGGCTGAATAATATTCCATAGTATAACTATGCCACCACTTCTTTATCCATTCATCAGTCAATGCACATTTGGTCTTTTCCATAATTTGGCTATTGTTGGAATGCTGCTATAAAAAACAGGATGCATGTATTCCTTCAGTATTTTTGTAGTCTTTGGGTAAATACCTAGTAGTGAAATTGCTGGATTGTAGGGTAGTTTTATTTTTAACTTTTTGAGGAACCTCCATACTGTCTTCCAGAGCAGCTGTACCAGTTTGCATTACCCAACATTGCAAGTGGATTCCTCTTTCTCCACATACTCACCCGTACCTGTTGCTTCTTGTGTTGTTGATCTTAGCCACTCTAATAGGTGTGAGGTAATATATCATTGCAGTTATTTTTTTTAAGTTTATTTATTTTGAGAGGGAGAGAAAGTGTGAGTCAGGGACAGGCAGAGAGATAGAGAGAAAGAGAATCCCAAACAGGCTCTGTCCTGTCAGCACAGAGCCCAATGCAGGGCTCAAACCCATGAACCATGAAATCACAACCTGAGCCAGTCAGACGTTTAACCAACTGAGCTACCTAAGCACCCCTCATTGTAGTTTTGATTTGTATTTCCCCTGAGTGATGTTGAGCATCTTTTCATGTGTCTGTTAGCCAACGATGCCTTCTTTGGAAAAATATCTATTCATGTCTTCTGCTCATTTCTTAACTGGATTATTTGGTTTTTGGGTATTGAGTTTTATAATTTCTTTATAGATTTTTGATACTCTTTATCAGATATGTCACTTGCAAATATCTTCTTCCATTCCAAAAGCTGTCTTTTAGTTTTGTTGATTGTTTCCTTTACTGTGTAGAAGCTTTTTATCTTGATGAAGTCCCAATAGTTCACGTTTGCTTTTGTTTCCCTTGCCTCTGGCAACGTGTCTAGTAAGAAGGTGCTCTGAGGTCAAAGAGTTTACTGCCTGTGTTCTCCTCTAGGTCTTTCATCCATTTTGAATTTATTTTTGTGTAGTGTAATAAAGTGGTTCAGTTTCATTCTTCTGCATGTTGCTGTCCAATTTTCCCAACGTCATCTGTTAAAAAGACTATCATATTTTTCATTGTATATTCTTTCCCGCCTTGTTGAAGATGAGTTGCCCATATAGTTTTGGTTCCATTTATGGGTTTTCTAATCTGTTCCATTGAGCTATGTCTGTTTTTGTGCCAGTACCATACTGTCTTGATGACTACAGCTTTCTATATTACCTTTGACTTCTTAATGGTGGGTTGATCCATGGCACACACATTTCTCTTTATGTACACTTACTGTGGTGATTTAATCCAATCTCAAGGTTTTAGCCACATTTTGTAATCCCTACATTTATATTCCAGCACAAGACCTCTCTTCAACTCCAGACCTATATACAAAATTGTCTACTTTATATGACCACTTCAATAGCTAAGTTAACAAATTCAACATGTACGGAATTCAGCTCCTGATCTTTCCCCTCAAACAAAATTTATCTGTAGCCCTCCTCATCTAAGGGCAATCTCATCATTATTCAGGAATTTCTCAAGTCATGAAACTTGGATTCTTTCTTAATGCTCTTAATCACGCACTCCACATCAATTCCACCTTCAAATATTGTCTCTCTTTCCAATATATGTCCAGAACCTGACAGCTTAGGTCATCTCCACTGCTTACCATCCTAGTCTAAGTCACCAGCGTCTTTCACTTAAGTTACTGCAATAATTTCCTACAGGTCTCCCTTTCTTTATATCCTTGCTCTTCTATAGTCTAGTCTCAGCATAGTCTCCGGACCTATCATCCTTCTCTCATGATTCTTCATGGCTTCTAGATTCCATTTCACTCAGGATAAAATCCAAAGGCTGAAAACAGCCCCAAGACCCCACAGAATCTGCCTACCCCCATCATTCCTCTGAGCTCAGGCCTGCTGCTCTCTCCTCTGCTCACTCCTCATTCATCAGAAATTGTCATGTAGCCACTGCTCACTTCAAGGGAGCCTGGGAAATCAAGCTCTGGGCACATTTCCACCTCAACAAAAATAGAAAGAGAAGAAGAAATATTAGGAAGGCAACCAGCAGTGTCATACACATGACTATCTTATTTTACAAATATCAAAAAGTTTCAGAGAAGTTAGGTGATTTTGTTAGAAACTTCAGTATCTATCCTAGAAAGTAACTGAACCAGACAATGGTAAACCAGATTCAAACCCAGGTCTGACTCCATATCCCCTTATTTTTCTATTACATACATCAGGCAACCTCCCTGATTTATTAAAAAATTAGAAGCCTTTGAATGATTTTTGAGAAGAAAATTTGTTATCTCCAATTATCTAGCCCCGAATAGTCATCTCATAAATGCTCTTAATGATGGCAAAGAAAATAATTATTTTCAGCCTGTGCTAGAATGGGATTTTTAAAAGATTTTCTTAGGGACAAGGACAGAGGGAGAGAGAGAATCTTAAGCAAACTCATGACCATGAGATCATGACCTGAGACAAAATTAAGAGTCACACATTTAACTGACAGCCACCCAGGCACCCCCAGAATGGGACTTTTAGAAACTCATTTTTAAGTGTATGTTTATTTTCTCAATAGCCATGGGAGTAAAGTCTATCAAATATTTGTTTGCATTTTAACAAAATTTTAGATCAGTTATTCTCAATCTAGGCTACATATTCTATTACTCTATGGGGCTTTTAAAAGTACAGATTTATTTATTTATTTATTTGCTTATTCACTTACTTAAATTTTATCTTTAATTTACCTTCACCTATTTCACCTACCCCACCCACCCAACTCCCCTCTGGTAACCACTGGTTTGTTCTCTATATTTAAAAGTCTGTTTGTCTGCTTTTTCTTTGTTTTGTTTCTTAAATTCCACTTATTAGTGAAATCATATGGTATTTGTTTTTCTCAGGCTGACATATTTCACTTAGCATTATACCCTCTAGATCTATACATATTTTGTTGCAAATGGCAAGATATTATTTTTTGTGGTTGAGTAATATTTCATTGTATGTATATACCACATCTTCTTTATCCATTCATCTACTGATAGACACTTGGACTGCCTTCATATCTTGTCTATTGTAAATAATTCTACAAAAAACTTAAGGGTGCATATATCTTTTCAAATTACTGTTTTTGTATTCTGTGGATAAACAGTAGTGGAATTAGGGATCATATGAGAATTCTATTTTTACTGAAATTACTGATTCTTGAGTCTTATCTACGGATTCTGATCTAAGTGGGATGGGGAAGCTGGGACTGAACATTAAGAAAAAACTTCCCTTATCATTTTCCTATGCAGCCAAATTTTAAAATCACAGATTTAGTTAAATCGTCTCAATAGCTCTAAGCTCCTATTCAGAGACTGCAAGGTCCCCTCACAAACTGAAGGCCACATCTGTCCTGCCTTGTCTCCCATCACTTCTGTCCTTAGACCATATGCCCCAGACTTAACAAAGTAGGGGATTTCCTGCCATTACTGTAAGGCTTCATATTTCTATCCTGATAGCAATATGGCTGCTTTGAATGCTTTACTTTCCCAACACTCCATCATCTGAAAAATAGCCAAATTATTTTTTCCATTAAGACTCATCATGCACATCACTGTCTCTGTGGAGAGATCTCCCTTTTGGCATTTATTGCACTGATGCAGAGACTGCTAGAGGACACCAAAGATTGCTTCCCCTCTTCCTTATGAAGACTGAATTGATTTTCTTAGAAGAAGCTGCCAATTTTCCAGCCATTGCACATCAAGGGGAAGCCATATAACATGAATGTCTCCCTTCATCTACCAGCTGGATGACCTCATAGAAATAGTCCCAGTCTCTGGATCATTGCCTAGAAGAAAGACAACCAGGAGAGCCACCCATTCAGGGTGATCAGGATTAGATTTGACATAAGCAAGAAATAAATTGTCTTTGTATTAAGCCACTAGGATTTGGAGTTCTTTTTGACAATAGTTCTCCATATTCTAAGACAGTAATTTTTCCCTCTACTTCATTTAGTACCTGCTCCATAGAATGACATTTATGTATCTGCCTCCCTTACTTATTCGTAGATTACTTGTACCCTGAGTCTCAAACCCAAAAGAGCAGGCACTTAAGTTTGTTGAACTGAGATCCATTAAGAATACTAAACAATGCTCGTAAAGCCAGAGCTGCAGTACAACTGCATAAGACTCTATCTCCCACCCTGGATCTATGGTGTCCAAGAGTTGTCTTCCCTTTAATTGACACAACTGTCCTGACTCCATTCCTAACAGCCTAACCCACAAGAGTCTCTCCCTACCAGAAGGACCAAGTTGAGTCTTTATCGCCTCTATCCTGTGGTTCATATATATAGCTATCTACATTTCCCTGGACACCATGCTTTTTATCTGCTGAATCAATAAATACTAACTGGTAAAATTTTACTTATTCTTTAGTGAATTCAGCAAAATAAGTCCCTGTTACCCATAGCATAGTATGAACATAATGTCTTACTAATATAACAAGAAGAGAACTTGCTTGTAGCTCTTTCTGTGTCCCTTCTCCCTATTAGTTCCTGTTTTCATCAAGGCAAGAGTCTCTTGTATCTTTGTATCCTTAGCAGTTACTCCATGCTTTGTTCAGGACATAAATGTGTTTTTTAGTTAAAAAGCATGAAGCAAGCTAAGGAGAATTTAAATAAAAGATTTTTCTGATTGTTCCCTAATAAAGATGATCTTCTACAGGAAATACTTATAACGCCCTCTAATCATATTGAATAGTTGTTAAAGCCTAATTGCTTATTTATTTATATACACAACTGTGCCCTTTCAGAAAAGTGCTACAGATTCTTTGATTTCCTAAATGATGAAATATATGTGTTTGTCTCACTATATATTTAAGGAATGGTGCTGGTTGTAGCTTTCTTTATCATTACAGGGAGCTGAGCTACTGATTATGGCTTTCCCAAGGCCTCAATCTCAAACTACTGAGAACCCTATTTCAAAACCAATGTTCATCTTCTCTGAAAATTACCTAATGAATGAGAAAGAAAGAATAACAGAAAAGTGGAAAAAATGTTCTTGGCACAATAAAGGCTTACCATACTTTATCCCCTAGATGTGCTTGGTAAATTTATAGATGTAGGTTTTGGAAGCTATTACTAATAGATTAGGCTTTAATAGAATTGCTTATCAGCCTGGTTGGCTCAGTTGGTTGAGCATTCGACTTCACCTCAGGTCATGATCTCATGGTTCACGAGTTCAAGCCTCGTGTCGGGCTCTGTGCTGACAGCTCAGAGCCTGGAGCCTGTTTCGGATTCTGTGTCTCCCTCTCTCTCTGCCCCTCCCCAGCTCATATTCTGTCTGTCTCTCTCTCAAAAATAAATGAAACATTAAAAGAATTTTTAAAAAGAATTGTTTATCTTGTTTTTCAACCTACATAGAAACCATATAATTATTTTGGAACCTATAGGTTGTTTTCAAAGCTGCATATCTTGAATGATAGTTACTCTTACTGGAAATATTTAGCTTAGGAATCTTTATCATATTGCTCCAAAATTCTTTGCATTTTAGACAGGGTGAGAGGTCTCAGGAACTATGTTTCCCTCACAGGGTACAAACTAACTGCCTACCCAGTCCAATCATGTTGTCCTTTCTCTATTAAAAATTAAATTATTAAAGATGTGAATTTGACATCTTTGTCTGTATCACTGCATTCTTCCCTAACTTTCGAACCTCAGTCATTGCTCATTTTTATGAGCAAATTAAGAACACGTGTGTCTGTTTTAACTCCCAGAGACTAAAACTGTTCTTAACTTTAGCCTACACAACACCCTGGATTTCTTAAAGCCATCCATTAAAATTACACTCGGCTACCTTTATTCCTTGATCTCCAAGTTTCAAATAGCGGAGCTATTTAATCCAGAGCAACACATTTACAAACAGTAAAATAAAAGAAAAATAACACTACATGTATTTGCCAAGTTGTTCTCACTTTGGTTCAGCTGGATCAGCAACTCTCCATCAGAAAACCAAGCTTATGAAGAATCCAGCCCGTATTTCCGGGGGTGAGGGGGTGGGTTGGGGTGGGGTGGGATCTGGTCTGAGTTTAAGCTGTCAGAATGATTGGGAGATTTTAAGCTCATTGTAAAGGAAAATTTGTTGAAAGATAGTGTTTGTGTAATTTATGGTGCCTCAAAGTCAACTTTATGAGGAAACTTCTTTATTAGGAAATAAGGAACAGATCCCAAGATTCACAGAGATAGAGTATCCCACAAAAAGCCATATTGCCTTAGCAGATATTTAAGACAACATGTATGGGGGAAAAGATACTATTTAAGCATGACATAGAATCCATATTCTATCAAGAGTGGCCCAATCCAAACCAGGATGCTTGGAATCTGGTCTGGGCTCAGCCTCAGGTTCTGATGGCAAATATGAAGGGCAGTCAGGTCTTGCCTCAAATCCTGGCCCTGCCCTTGGTAACCCTGGATCCTCTAATGCATTGCTCCTCAAGAAAGGGCCAACACTAGCAGACTATTTAATGGGGTGACGGGGGCATGTTAACAATGCATATTCCTGGGACCAACCACAAATCAACTAGATCAGACAAACAGATTCACCTTGAGGAATGGAGCCTCAGAATCTTGATTTGTATAAGTAGTCCAGGTAATTCTTTTTCGCAGTAAATAATGAGAACAACTGCTCTGGCGTCAATCCTAATGATAGGCAGAAGTTAAGATTTAGGGGACAAGGCTTAAGATTCTGGGACTCCACATCACCACCCTTGTCAATATTCTCACTGACTTAGTAGCCCACATCTGTTCAGTGGGTATTGTCTCATCGCTGAAATACAGCCTCTACTTTGTGTCCCATTTCAAATAATTGGGATTTTGTCTCATTCCTTCATAACTACATGCCTGCAACCTGCCTAAGTCTCTGGAGCCCTCAGAAGGTCAGTTCTATGGCCTGGGCCCAGAAGACTGTCCTTGAACTGTTCTGTGGCTACAGTCTGAGTCTCTAATGGTTGTTCTGCCTGCCCTGCCTGAAACCAAGAATACCACCCCTACATTTTCTTTCCTTCGCTATCTGCCACCCACCTTTTAGAATTATTGGTGCCTTATATTCTTGCTCCTTCCCCCAAATCAAGACAACCACCTGTTGCCTATCCCCAGAATCTTCGGATGTCATAAATGGGACCAAATTTTCTTCTCTGAATGCTTTGTGTCCCCAGGATCTCCATAGCAAAGGCCTGGGTCAAGTTTTTTCTCCTTCCTCATCTAATTACAGTTCTCTGGGCCACATCTACTCCAAATACGTAAGGAACTTTCTAAGGGAACTTTCAGCTACAAGGTTCTATAATACTCTGACTTAAGGTCCTTGAAAGTACATGGAGATGTGTAACAGGAAAGAGACATGTTAAAGAATGAGTATCCTAAGTTTTCCCACGTGCCTCTAGTATGGAAGAGACAAGGCTACTGAAAATGTAAAGATGAACAGAAAGACACAAGCCCCACAAGCTGAAACCGCAGGGATAACAGAGTTAAAAGTTGGGTGACGAACTGCCTTGGTGTCCCTGGGACTAAGCAGCTCCCAAGACATGAAATTTTCATTGTTCAATGTGGAAAAGTCCCTGACAAACCAGGATAAGTTCCTCCCCTCGAACCTGTAATTGTTTGGAGTTTTGCTGAATCAAAGATTCAGAATGTGAAGGAATGGTAGTAAAAAGAAAAGGAAATTTGATTTTTTAAAGGTGTTTTGAGAAAATATTTAAATCTCAGTACTCCTTTTAATTACTCTGGACTGTCAGACTGTACTTCTTTGATTTTTTTTTAATGTTTATTTATTTTTGAGAGAGAGAGACAGAATGTGAGTGGGGAGGGGGGAGGCAGAGAGTGAGGAAAAGAATCTGAAGCAGGCTCCAGGCTCTGAGCTGTCAGCACAGAGCCCAATATGGGGCTCGAACCCACATATGTGAAATCATGACCTGAGCTGAAGTTGGACACCTCACCGACTGAGCCACCAGAGACTGTACTTCTTTGGTTGCAACATTCAGAGACTAGTTCATATGGGCACTAGCTTTTGCACTAGTCACCTACTAATAAGAGAAAACACATGATTCTTATCAATATTGTCAGGAATATATTAAAAATTAATATGCCAGCCACAAATTGTAGTGCTTTCCATGATTATATCAACTTACTGTCACAACAACCTGCATTTGATTCCCTTCCTGCCACCTAATAACCTTGTCATTTGTACAAATAATTTAATCTCTCTGAACCTCAGTTTCCTCATCTGTAAAATAAGGACAGTAATATCTATTTATCAGGGATACTTCAGGATTAAGTATGACAAAATATGTAAAGTATTTAATAAATTTCCTTGCAGATAGTGAGGGATCCATAGACAGAATTTCTTTCAGATTTATTATTATCATTATTATTATTATTGCTACTATTACCATGGCTATTCTCTACTATTCTACAACTACTGATACTATTACATCATCATCATCATAATCACCATTATCACCATCATGCCACATCATACAGCAGTTAATTGCAAAAGCAGGTTTAAAATGGGCTCTTCCCTATTATTGACACATTAAAACCCAACCTGAGAAAGTATTTAATAAAGACCTTTGGCACCCAAAAGGTTCTCTGTAACATGGCCACAAAGGTGCAGATAAGAATGCACAAAAATTTAAATGGCACAGGGCACAAAGAAGCAAATTCAATGCCATGAAATCTTTGGCACTAATAATGTTCCTTTATAATATTTTCCAAGTAAAATATAAAACAAGTACATTTACTGAGTTTGGATTTCTTTTGTTATTTCTTTTGGCTTTTATATATGCACCATGAACACATGGATAATAATTAATCCTTCTGCATTTTTGTAGTACAGATTTGAGAGTGTAGTAACAGAGGGCCCACAAGCTAACCCAACAGAGGTCTAATTTTCTGGAGCTATATTTCTCTAAAAATCAACAAAATAAGAGACCTAATGCTATTTCAGCTCTGTAATTACTGGCACATCTTGCCATCTTGCCTCTGTCTTCTCCATGTGACATACAAAATGTCATTAGCACATGCTCAAGATAAAATGTCATTAGCACACCCTCATGTGTACAAATGTTCCTAAACAGGCAAAATGGAAGAACAGTTTGTAACACTCACTTTTCCATACACAAATGACTCCACATTATCATTTTCATTATACAAGTAAGATACACTATTAATGAAAGAAACTAGAAAAATAAGTTAAAATAAGAAAATTTAAATCATCCATAATCCCACAATCTGGGGTAACTGTTGTTAATACTTTCTGTATTAACAGAAATGTTTCTATTTCTGACTTTTTCTAAACAAATAAAAACTCATACACAGGTAATATACACAAAATTGTTAATGTGCTAAATTATAATCCTTTTCCTATAGCAAATGTTATAAATATTTCCCCACATATAGTATATATAATTAGTATATTCTACATCGTGGTTTTAAATTGTTGCCTAGAATTCCATTATGTCAATGCACCATAAGATATTAGTCACTCCGCTGTTCATAGATAGTTGAGTTGTTTATATTTCCTTGCTATTACACACAATTTGTTTTTATAAACATCCTTGTTTATACACCTTGGCACAGTCAAAGTATTTCCTTAGACATAAAAATTCCTAGAAATGGGATTATGAAATCATAAACTGCATTTTTTAAATTTATTTTTTGTTTTAGAGACTGTGTGTGCATGAGTGGGGGTGGGAAGGGGTAGAGAGAGAGAGAATCTTAAGCAGGCTCCATGCTCAGCAGGGATGGAGGGCTCGATTCCAGAACCCTAGGATCGTGACCTAAGCTTAAATCAAGAGCCAGACACTCAACTGCCTGAGCCCCCCAGGTGCCCCAGAAACTGCATATTTTTAAGGCTTCTTAGTACATACTTTGTAGTAAGTACTATATTTACATGTACATATTGCTATATCTACAGAACCAATGCACAGATTTGTACTCCCAGCAGCAGGTATAAACCATTTTGTACCACTGCCCTTTAGAGCTGAGTGAGACAGTGGCTTGCCTGGGTGTCATGGTCTCTGACAGAAAATATCTACAAGACACTCTCCTCAGTGCTACCCTTATAAACCAGTGCCCAGTTGCAGTGAGAACTTCCTGCCCCACCGGCTGGTGAATAGCCACTGACAACATCCATGTGCACTGTGATCTCACAAGCTAGCAAAAAAATACAGCATTCAAAAGTAACATGGCAACTGAGAATTGCTAGACACTGTCAGAGAGAAAAGTTTTGATTTTTAAATGTGTATCTATTTTGTCTTAACAAATGGGACAGAAAAAAAAGGATGGGTTACATTTGGCAAAGAAGAATACTTTTACCTCAGAGGAAAAAAAAAAAAGGGGGAGAAGAATCATTACAGATTTATAAAATCTGCTACAAACATGCTGCCAGTTAGCATATGATTATATTAAAATGACAGAGGGCAAAATTTAAAACAAACAAATTTCTCCCATGCTTGGATAATAATATTTTCAATCATTTCCTAACTGGAAGACTCAAAACTGAAACTCAGGTATCTCAGTGGATGTAAGCAAGGGCAAAGCAATGCAACAAGACAGGTCTCTTCCTCAGGTTGCTGGCTTTGCACTGAAGGGAGTTACTGCCTACATCTTACTGGGCCAATCTAGCCTCTCCTGGGGCCCAGAGAGTAGAAAGAGAAGATCCAGAGAAGCCAGAGCTGGGGAGACACCAGCCATCTGCACACCACTGGCGAGGATGCAGGTTGGGAAAAGGCAGGAGTGCCGTGGACACTCAGGGCAAGCTGCCGGATTAAAGTACTATCTTCCACATCACAGGCCATGAAAAAGAAGTTTCTTAATTATTTTACAAATAATTGCCTGGTGCTTACTTACTCTTTCCCTACAGTCACTCATTTCATCTTGTTACAAATTATCTCTATCTTCCGGTAAGGAAACTGAGGCATACAGAGAATAAATATTTTGCCCAAGATAGTAACCGCTCATAAGTGGGAAAACTAGAATTTGGACCCAGGGAGCGGGCTCTAAAGCTCCACACTCTAGCTATATCAGATGCCATCTCTCAGGACACGGTTACAGAGACAGGGTAGGACTAAGGTTCAATTTCCAGGGCCACCTCCTATTGGCAGCTCTAAGATCTCAATTCTTTCTTATAAGATGTAAAATAACTTAGTTATTCATAAATTATTTAAGAACTATGATGCTCCAGGGAGATGATGGTCATGAAAATACCTCATAAAAATAAAGAGATACATTAACAGAAGGTATAGTTGATATCCCCAGAAAGATAGTATGGGTTGAACAACTAAAATCCTGGCATATCTAAACTTAGTGAAGGCCAGGTGCATGCTGAGTGACTAGAGGGAGCATTTCTACATGTTGGTAATTGATGCTAAGTTGACACTTTCCCACAAACTACACCATGGCAGTTACAGTAGAGACCAATACAGAGCTGGGTAAACGAAGTTCCAAATCTGACTTCAAGCAACTCTCCTTTAAAAATGCAAACAGCCCCCTCCCTCCCAGCTTGTTATTTAATCCTACTGGTCTCTTACCTTCCTGGACAAAAGTCTCCAATATATATTCTATACCCACTGTCTCCATTTTTTGTTCAGCGCCTAGGTCTTCCTGCCCTCCTTCCCACCAACACCCCCCCCCCCCCCTTAA
>NW_027527574.1:540436-556957 GCF_008692635.1 Crocuta crocuta
CCCGACTTAAAATGTGGAGTAGCTCTCTCTCTCCAGTTCTCTGGCAAAATGGCTGCTTGCATGTCCACCAAGACCTCCCTGATGGGAAACACTACTCTCCTCATTCTCTGGTCCTCCCAACTGCATTTGACATTTTCAAGGTTACCTAGGGAGGAGTTTCAAGTAAGAGGACTCCTACTCAAAAGCAGACAAGATGAATCAATTTGTCTAATAATCTTTTTAAATTATAAAAGGAATATATTTTAACTTCCTCTTTATGAAGGCATAGCCAGTCCTTGGAAAATTCTTCCAAATCACATAGTACATATATGAAAGAATTCTGATAGAGCACTTTTCAAATTTGGCAGCAATCCTAACAATTTACATGGGATTACCAAGCACAAGTGTAAAGCTGAATTAATTTTTTCTACATTATTAATAATAAAAAATAGATTTCGGGGCGCCTGGGTGGCTTAGTCGGTTAAGCGTCCGACTTTCGCTTAGGTCAGGATCTCGCGGTTCGCGGGTTCGAGCCCCGCGTCGGGCTCGGTGCTGACTGCCAGCTCAGAGCCTGGAGCCTATTTCGGTCTGTGACTCCCTCTCTCTCTGACCCTCCCCTGCTCACGCTGTCTCTCTCTCTCTCCTAGAAATAAATTTAAATAAATAAATAAATAAATAAAAAATAGATTTCAATCCATGAGGTGAGGAAAAAACCATTCTCTCTATGGGAAATATTACAAAATTACTGTCTTATGCAGAGATGATTTTTAAAAAGCATAGGACAAAAAAAAAACAGAGAGGAAACCAGTAATCTAGAAGTGTGCAAAGCAAGGCATTAACCAGAACATTACACGATTTTTCTGGATTGTATGATGTGTGTGGTATTTCTCTGAATTAATTTGTAACTTCTTATGATTTCTTGTTTCTTTTTTAAAATTTTTTATGTTTTATTTATTTTTCAGAGAGAGAGACAAGAGTATAAGTAGGGGAGGAACAGAAAAAGAGGGAGACACAGAATCCCAAGCAGTCTCCAGACTCTGAGCTGTCAGCACATAGCCCACCATGGGGCATGAACCCACAAGCCACGAGACCATTACCTGAGACTAAGTCAGACACCCAACAGAATGAGCCACCCACATGTCCCTTGATCTCTTGTTTCTAATAAATACTTACATTTTATATACTTTTGTAACTTTTTAAGATGATTTTAAAAGGGGGTCTGAAAATTGTATAAGCCTTAGGTCCACACAATCCCTGCACCCTACTAATTATACACTAGCTCTTCTATCATAGGAATACAGACTATTAACTCAAGTGCTTTTCTGGATAATAAAAATGAGGTATCATTATTAACATCTTGTTAAATGACAGTAATTCCTCTCATATTCCCTGTCTTCCTGGGCCCCCTACCGTTTCTCTGTACGAGTGTATGCACAACTGTGCTACATGCTGAGAATGTAAGATAAATAGATAATACCGCTGCCTCAAGTAGATTCAAGCATAATGACGGGAAGAAGGCATGAACACTAATAATTATGCAATAACTTGAAAAGTGCTCTAAAGGAGTTAATAGCAAAGTGTCCTCAGGGTGCAGAGAATGATTCCACCTGGGGAATTCAGAAAGTGTCATAATAAAGGTAAGAGATGAACTGAGCATGAAAGAAGAAGAGGAAGTGTGGCTGGCAGAGCAGAGAGACAGCATCCTTGTGGGGAAAGCTGTAGGTTAATTTATGTAAGCAGAGCATCAAAGCATTCTAAAGAACACAGTCAGATATGCTGTGCTGGCAAACAAAGAACAGAGAAACAAATAAAAACAAGCCACTACCAAAAAGAGAAGAATCATGAGCTTCACAGAAGAATTAATAAATGGTGAGTTTATATGCAGCATCCTCGAATACACCAACATGAATAAAGCTTGAAAATTTGCAAGGCTGAAGCTCTGGTACCAAAGAGGCTGGGCACTGAACCCCCCAATATGTGTAAGCTCTGTCACCTGGGACAACTGTGTAATTTCTCCAAGCCTCAGTTTCCTCATCTGTGAAATGATCATATCAGGATTTAGATCAAAAATTTGTCATGGGAATTAGACCAATCATGTATTGTATAAAGCAGTGCTGACCAAACGTGACGGTACCGTTAACTGAGGTTAACACCTCCAGGTTTTGCTAACACTAAAGACAGACATGAGTTGTCCATCTCCTTGTTACAATGAACACTAACTTGTGGAAGGAAAGTAGGCACCTGTTAGCCGAAACGATCAAGCTGGAGGCAGGATAGTTCCTGCAAATAGCCAGAGCTTTCCAAAGAATTCCAGAAATGCTCTCATCTTCTCTATCACATTCCTTTAAGCACAGACTAATTTAAATACAAAGCCAAGGCATCAGAAATGTACACTGGGGACAAAGGCCAGAAAACAAATCTCGATGAAAAATAATCCTCTTGTTGGGAAATGAGCCCTCAATCCCATATGCTGGAAGATGTGGCTCCAGTATTCTGCAGAAGTCAAGGTCACATCACTTTTAGATTCAGGGGGAGCGTCTCCAGGTGGTGCTATTTTGCACTCCTGAAAGAGAGCCCTTTTACAGAATATTGCACCTAAAGCAATAGCTTGATCCTTTCACCTTCAATAGATTTGACTGCTTGTTTAATGGTAAAATGGAGGCATTTTTAAGGAGGGACATCAACCTCCTGCATTTAGTCAAAGTAAATTATGGAGCAGGGAATTGTGTTATATATATTTCAGGCCAGCACACCATTAAACCTGCTGCTTTAGCATTAAAAGGTAACTATTCAGTCCTAAAGATACTGAAAAGAGGAAGCTGATACATCTCCCTTGTCTCCGTAAGCCAACCTCTTGGTTTTTGTGACTGGAGAACCCGAAACCATAGATATAGATATTTGCACACTGATCCTCCCAACAAATGCAGCTTATAATAACAACAATCTATCAATATTGGTTATTATTTCTTGCTTTGCTTTGTTTGTAGTACTATGGTACTACAATAGGTTCATATTCCAGAACCTGAAATACATCGCGATTTCCTAGGCATGTAACAATTTCCCCTGAGCACAAAAATACACGAATGTATGCTATGAAAATTGTTATCAATTAGGCCTAATCAGTCCTGGTCTTCATATGAAAACATATAAACATGGGACATCTCTAAATTTATTCACTTTTCAAGTTTTTTTTCCTAAGAACTGATTTCACTGAATGTGTTACGCCAGAAGATCATAACAACGCTGGCTAATAATTTCTTAGAAGACACTCAGTGGGTCCTGAAAGGAGAAGGAACAAATCACCTCCTGAAGGAGATCTACATGAAATGAAGGCTGTATTGTTTCCCTGGAATGAGACGCTTTTACAGGTTTCATTACATAAGACTGTAACAACCAACCACTGGTCATGAGATGAGAGGGTAGGCATCGTGCAGCTCTATGGCTGTACTTACACTCAGAATTACAATTTCTGAAGACAATATGCACTGATGGGCTTATGGCTTCTTACTATCAAACTGAATGATCTTACCTAGCCATCTGGGAGCAACTGATCATAGAACAGCTTTGAGAAAATGGCATTTGAGAAAATATGCAAGTGGCAATTTTTGTGGCTCATCAGAGGATTATTATATGATGACATTAGATTAAACCTTTACTTAAGGTGCCATGAGTTCTAGAGAGAAAAAAAAATCTACGTTTAAAAGGGAATTCAGATAAAATGCAGTAGATAATAATTGCCATTAGGCTCCATCCAGCCACACACCCTTATCTTCATGTTTCGTCCTCATCAAATGTTATGAAAGAAGTTCCAAATAAATATTTTATTGAGGAATGTGTGAAGGTTTCTATTATTTCTCAAGGCTATACGCCACCAGTCAGGACTGCATGAGTATGGGATTCACCTTAATTTGCAGATAACCCGGGCACCTGGCAGCCTGCCTTCATCCTCACAGCCCAGCCTGGTGTTTCTGTCAGATTCGGGATACACCAACAGTCTAAAATTTCACATTTATTTTTATGAATATTTAAGGCATTGTTTTACAACTTTTCCCAAGTCATGGTACTGAGGGGAAATGATGGTATTTATACACTGCAATAAAGAAATAAGGCACTGTGTGTCCATAAGTAACTAGCTGGGGGAGACGAGGAAAGTGGGATAAGGAGTTCAGGCCCAAGGGTCATGTCCCACAGACCTGGACTGCATGGATCAGTATCTTACCACACCAGGAACCCAGCACAGCATCTGCCAGGGAGGTGCAGCCTTATAAAGAAAGTAGATGTTGGGGCACCTGGGTGGCTTAGTCGGTTAAGCGTCCGACTTTCGCTTAGATCATGATCTCGCGGTTCGTGGGTTCGAGCCCCACGTCGGGCTCTGTGCTGACTGCCGGCTCAGAGCCTGGAGCCTATTTCAGAGTCTGTGTCTCCCTCTCTCTCTGACCATCCCTTGCTCATGCTGTCTCTCTCTCTCTCTCTCCTAGAAATAAAAATATTTTTAAAAAATTAAAAAAAAAAAAGAAAGATGTTTTCAAGTGCTCCCTTAGGAACAAAACAGATTCTTCACAGTAGGGGACCATAAGTCAATATTATTTATTAAAAGGCAACATTCATATGTTACTGAGTATATCTTATCCATTATTTAAATAATTTAGACTGCTATGAAAATACCTTACAAACAAACCATTTACCTATAGCCTTCGTTTTTATCTCTTAACACTCCGAGCACTTGGCATAAAGGTAGGGGAAAGTACACAGGCTTTGAAGAGAAACAGACCTCCCTGAGTGTGCACATCTGGCCTCAGACAGATCCTGCACTCTTTCTGAGCCTCAGTTCTCCCGTATTAAATGGGAACACTAATACCTACTTCAAAAAAGAGTTATAATCTTTTTTTCCAATTTAAAATGTCAGTAGCACAGAAAAATCAATGTTCAGGGGCGCCTGGGTGGCTTAGTCGGTTAAACGTCCGACTTTTGCTTAGGTCATGATCTCGCGGCTCTCCTGGGTTCGAGCCCCGCGTCGGGCTCTGTGCTGACTGCCAGTTCAGAGCCTGGAGCCTGTTTCAGTCTGTGACTCCCTCTCTCTCTGACCCTCCCCTGCTCATTCTGTCTCTCTCTCTCTCCTAGAAATAAATAAAACATTAAAAAAAATTTTTAAAAAAAAAGAAAAATCAATGTTCATTAAATGTTAGCACACTTCCTCTTCCTAGAAGAGAATTAGTATGGCCGTTAAATTCCCTGTATCTGTTACCTTCCCTAATCCCTTCTCCTACTCTCTCCCATTATCATCCTTCCTCTGCCGCCTCCCCACCTTGTTTTCTATTTCTACACTCTCTGCTGCCTCCTCCTTATCACGCCCATACTTTTCTCTCTCTCCAAACTGGGGCAGTGAGGGTGGAAAGACGACCTGGAGAAGAAGGGCGAGGCAATACGGCTGTCTCATCCTATTCATCTACCAAGTCTAAAAGGCACTGTCCAAACAATTTCAAGTAATTACAAAAAAAAAAAAAAATTAGCCCGAAATTACTGTATTCAAGTCCTATGCGGTTTAATCTCTCAGTTTCCATGAAAAGCCACCCTTTGGATTGGTGGCTGTCAACCTTCACACCACTCTGCCATGCCAGGAAAAAGAAAAAAAAAACAAAACAAAAAACAACACAGACCAATCAGTAGGAAGAGTTCAAGGAAGTAGTGAATCTTGTTAAGAGAAAGGGACCCACATGGTAGGTACTCAAGGA
Organism: Crocuta crocuta; assembly: GCF_008692635.1. Classification (NCBI taxonomy): domain Eukaryota; kingdom Metazoa; phylum Chordata; class Mammalia; order Carnivora; family Hyaenidae; genus Crocuta; species Crocuta crocuta. Next base: position 546,148 of record NW_027527574.1, read on the forward strand.
ATATTTGCTTATTGCACTAATGTTTTGATTTCCACCAACACAAATATCTAAGGAAACAAAATTGAGCCATGCTCTGGATTCATAAATCAGATACGAACCTATTGCTTCAGAGCTAAAAAAAAAAAAAAACAACAAATCAAGGTGAACCTAAAGTAAACTTAAAAGAAAGATATTAGATATTTACAATCCTTTCTTTCAGATTTCTTTGTTTCATTATCTGTGAAACAGGGAAAACACAGAATATATTTCAAGTCAGCAAATATTCTTTGAGCTCTCCTTGCTTAATCACCAGAAAGTAGTAAAAAGAAGAAGTTGACTGTGACAGTGTGGTGAGGACAGCAAGAATTGGCCAACCAATAAAAGTTCCAAGACAATGATTTCCACAAAGAACTTGCAGGCTGGGATACATCTACAACCACTTCTGAAATGCTTCCTCTGGTAGTTCAGATACAATGACTTTCGTTGAAAAGAGTAGGCAGTGTGCCATCTTAGCAAGCTTATAAACAAAAATGTTACAATGCTCTGGAAAAGCAGTAACACTAGGAATCTGAAACTACCACTCATAAAGCAAGTGTAGAAGGAGGAGAGCATAGGAGTCATTTTCACAGTCATCTCAAGAGATTTACCTAATGGCACTACTCATAACTATTAAATTAATTACTGTTATTCTCTGTGATGCAATCACTCACAGGATTCTAGACATGGTGAGCCATGTTTCCAAAGGGGAAGGATCGCTAACTACATGGATGAACTTTTAGTAGGTTTGCCTATGAGATATGAGGTGCTCTGTAAAGATATAATGATAATGACCCACAAGTCAAGAACCATGATAGTGTCAATGACTATAATTTTCCTCTCTTGATGAGGAGAATGACATCAGATGGATTTACTGTCATTTTAAAAGTAAAAATAATATGTGTGTACTTCATAAAAATATATTAGTATCTCTATATTAATCTCTATAGTAGTGTCTATATTAACATGTTTGCAGGATCTCTATATTAGACATTTTCTGATTTGTTTACACTTTTATGGTAATAAGATTTCATACAGTTCTGCAGGGTACTGTTTTAATAAGACTAAGGTTTGGACGGGAGCAGATAGCTTGGTTGTACGATCACAGTGGATATCATTCACATAGAATTTAATATGAAAAACTTCCCCCGGAGTAGGGCAGCAAGGTGACCCTGGATGAAAAGAAAAGAGGAAGAAAAAGAGAGAAGAGAAATACAGTAAGAATTATTGAAGAAATATCCTTCTAGGCAAATGTTCACTTATAAAATGTGTCATCACCGGAGGAGTATTAGGAAGCAAAGAAAATATGTTTAAAATGAAAATTACTGGCCTTCAATTTAGAAAGCAAGAGTCCACATGGGACGTATGCATGGCTCAGTTAAGCATCCAACTCTTGACTTTGGCTCAGGTCATGATCTCACAGTTTGTGGGTTCGAGGCCCACATCAGGCTCTGTGCTGACAGCTCAGAGCCTGGAGCTTGCTTCAGATTCTGTGTCTCCCTCCCTCCCTGCCCATCCCCAGCTCATGCTCTGTCACTCTCTCTCTCAAAAATAAATGAACATTAAAAAAAGAAGAAGAAAAGCAAAAACCCACAATGAGAGTGAGAGAGAATGGAAGTAGAAACACAGGACAGACATTAGAGAAGCCTAGTTATCACTCCAGGTGCCTCAGTCAGTTAGAATAATTAACTTTCTTCCTATCCCTAAGCTCTTAACAAAAGAGCCAACAGAAGACAAAGTTAATGGAATTCTGTGCTTCCCACCTACATGGCTCATTTTGCATATGAGCTTTTATAATAATTTTTTTATGTTTCACTATCATTTTACAATTATTATATTGCAGCACTACCCCATATCAATGATACAGACAATTAACTTTCCCAGTGTACATTTTTTATGTTTAATAAAACTTCATTAGTATCCCTAGTAACAATAAAACTTCTGAATATTAGGACAATATTGCAGTTGAATTTTGGTAGTCCATCACTTTAATATATCCACCTAATGTTGTAGCCAAATTATTTACTTTAGACTAACTCAAGGAAATTCCTCACTTTTGTAGAAATCTTTTGGAAAAGTGGATGTGTTGTTAGAAGAACGATTCTAACCTGTTAGTAATCACACTGATAGACACATTCATACATATCGATTCTTTCTTGCGGAAACATATACTTTTAGTTTTTGTATCCATTTATTTTTTTTCTTGTTTAGAAGGTGCCTTGCATAAACAGATGATGTCTGAAATTCTTATCCCTCTGAACACAAGTCTTCTCTGGTGATCTAATGTGCTTGGTCAAATCATAAAGTTGAATTATAGAGTTCCAAAGTCTATGTCAGAATGTCAGTAAGTCCTTGTTTTTTGTTTTTGTTTTTAAAAAGGCTATTCACAGTTGAAAACAATGATATATTCAGATTCATATTATGGCAAAATTGGGTAGATATTTTTCTCCTCCCCCCAATAAAAGGAAAAATAAAACTCCCAGTGCCCCCTATTGTTCCCTATAGTTCCCAGTGTTCCCAAGTGACTCAGTCTGAGCCAATGACATGGAGAGGGAGGAAACATACCACTTTCATGCCTGTTTCATAAAGTGCAATGTGACCATCCATGAAGGCAGCCATGGAGACCCTGTGCTGAATATGGATGATCTCAAATGCTCTGGACAGTGATATGAGAAGAAAACAAACCTTCACTTATCAAGTCACTGAGATCTGAGAGCTCATTTAAGAATGTACCATAACATAGCCCTATCTGTCCAATTGAGAGAGTGGTACTGGCAATGGGGACAACCATCATAAAACTTTTAATATCTGCCAGTGCATCAGGCACCGAAGTAGCTCATACCACAGGCTGGAAATATGGTGATGTAAGTTGTGAGGTGGGAAAACAGGTTGTAAGGCTGTTAGTAATAACTGGATAGAATCCAACCTATTAAGCCAGAAGCCCTACAGGAAGAAGATGGGAAACAATCATACCATTAGTGTGTCCTGGCTACTACAGGCTGGACTTTGTAACACCTTCATTACATGAAACAACTGGCTGGTGTGAAACACTTTAAAATGTAATTTTTGGAGCTCCTGGGTGGCTCAGTTGGTTAAGCATCTGACTCTTGATTTTAGCTCAGGTCACGATCTCATGGTTCATGAGTTCCAGCCCTGCACTGGGCTCTGCACTAACAGCATGGAGCCAGCTTGGGATTCTCTCTCTTTCCCTCTAGCTCTCTGCCCCTCCCCCACTCATACTCAAAATAAAATTAAAACTTTATAAAAATGCAATTTTTAAAAAAATTTTTTAAATGTTTTATTTCTTTCTAGGAGAGAGAGAGAGAGAGACAGCGTGAGCAGGGGAGGGTCAGAGAGAGGGAGTCACAGACTCTGAAACAGGCTCCAGGCTCTGAGCTGGCAGTCAGCACAGAGCCCGACGTGGGGCTTGAACCCAGGAACCGCGAGATCATGACCTAAGCGAAAGTCGGACGCTTAACTAAGCCACCCAGGTGCCCCATAAAAATGCAATCTTTATCTCAGGAGCTATACACTTCACTGAAGTATCAGTATTTCCAAATTTCTACCAGGCCATTATATCTTTAACACTAAGGATGAACACCATCTACTTTATTTTTTTTTTTAATATCTTTATTTCTAGGAGAGAGAGAGAGACAGCGTGAGCAGGGGAGGGTCAGAGAGAGGGAGTCACAGACTCTGAAACAGGCTCCAGGCTCTGAGCTGGCAGTCAGCACAGAGCCCGACGCGTGGCTCGAACCCACGAGCCGCGAGATCGTGACCCAAGCGAAAGTCGGACGCTTAACCGACTAAGCCATCCAGGCGCCCCGTACACCATCTACTTTAAATCCACTAGCCAAACATCATCAGCTGCTGTATTTTCAAGCCAGGCCTATTCATATTGGGTAGTAGAGGAGTAAAGACTGAAGGTGCGGAAAAAGAAAGCAATTACTGCAGCGGTTATCACAGGCTGTCAGAAAATCCCTTCTGAGGGAGTGGGTTAGAATCCATTTGTAAATAGCAAGATGGCCTCAAAAGGAATACTTTTGAATGACCAGAAGGAAAATAAGAAAGACCACACTATCTTATAATTTTCTTCTCCAGGCTTAGCAGCCTTAAAGAATAGAGACCCAACCAAAATATTCAAATTCCCTTGAAAGACCAACTATAGATCAGGGTGGAGGGACTTGGAGAGTATGATCTGGTATTAATTTCCGCTAGATGAACTTAATTTTCTACTTTGGGAGGCAACGCATGATAGTCATTGTTTAACATCATTCCACTTAGGCCTCAAAAATCTTCATAAAAGAAGCCTTATGGGGAATTTATGTGCCTTGTATTATGCCAAAATTCTGAAAAGAGAAAGCTTGGACTTGGTGACCAGTGGGGTGGTCTTCTTGTCCCAGGGGGAATAGCTTTGGTGACCATCTGGACTGGGAACCTGGTTGGGGCAGATCCAGACAAATCACGTACGTGCTATCTGCTAATAACTAGAAGCTGAGAAGAGGGTAAAAGTTGCCTAGCCTAGTCCTCAAGGGACAACCAAGCCAGAGAAAAGTTAATGAGATAATATGGTAGGTTTCTTGGGGCACCTTGGGTGGCTCAGTCAGTTAAGCGTCCAACTCCTGATTTCAGCTCGGATCATGATCTCAACGTTATGAGACTGAGCTCCACACTGAGCACAGAACTTACTTGAGATTCTCTCTCCCCCTCTCTCTTCCCCTCCTTTGCTCTTTCTCTCTCTCTCTCACACACACATGGTGTCTTTCTCTAAAAACAAACAAGCAAACAAAATCTTTTTTAAAAATGCAGTGTAGAAGTCTTACTGAAAGAAGAATCAGGAGATATGGACTCTAAAATAGATCCTTCCACTGACCAGATATGTGACTTTGAGACAAGTCATGCCTCCATTAAGGACTTCATTCTCCTCACCTACAAACTGAGGGAATTGGGCTTAATTATGGATTGCCAACTCAAGTGCCTACAAGGCTTCAGCAGGAAGTCTAATGGAGTGTGGGCCACGGCTAAGTAAAACACATGTGCCCTTTCAAAGCATCAGCAGTTAGCTATTCAACTCCAGCTGATTAATGGTATGCAGGAACACATTTCCAAATTTCCAACTTTTTTTCAAGAGAGACTAGAAATCAGATGGAGTTTATGGAAAATATTTTCATTTATGAATGTTCACACCTAATATAGTATTGCCCGAACAACAAAAAAAAAAATATCTGCTGGTGCGGTACAGCTTAGGGGCTACATTTGCCCCACAAGCAGTCGTCAAATAACTATCGCTGAATAAAATAATTTTTAAGTCCCCTTCCATCTTTGAAGATCAATTTAAACTCACTGCTTGATAAATGTTGCTTTGTTTCCTCTACCTGTAATGGAATTTCTTTCTTTTTTCTCATTTTCAAAATAATTGGGAATGAACTCACATACATTCTGCTTGGGCCCTGAAGATCTGGCTTCCTCCCCCCACGCCCCTGAAACTACTCCAAATGCTATCCATGATCTGCTGACCACAAACTGGAAAAGTAAGTGTGTTGCCTTCATTCTTTTTAATTTGTAGCAACTCAAACTGTTAGCAACACCTCTTCTTGAAAGCCAGCCATAGAAAATAACAATAACAAAACAGTCTCTTCTGGTTTTTCACATGTTTCTAATCACCTTGTCCCAGATTCTCTTGCTGCCTCTTGTTTTATTTCCACTTTCTAAATGTGGGTGTTCCCAGAGGCTGGGTTCCCAGCCCTCTATCATTGTAAGTGCTTATCCTAACATCTCATCTGTAATTTCACCTTCAAACATCACTAGTTTCATTCATATTCACAAACATCTCCAATCTTGAGGAGCTCCAGCCGACACTCCATTTCCAATGCCCACTGGAACAATTTCTACTTGGATTGTGTTCCTCATTCCTTAAGTCTCACATGTTCCAAATTTATTTCCTCCAAAACTTCTCCCTAAGTTCCTCTTGCTGCTAAAGATTTCCTCCATTTTTCCCCTGGTTACTCCAAGTTAAAAATCTTAGTTATCTTTGACTCACCTTACTCACTTTCAACTTCAATGACCTATTCACAACATTGGTAATGTTCATCTCTACTTTCTAAGGAAGTCTCCCACACTTAACACCTCAACATTAGATACACCACTAGCATCCTTCCTATTTCCTCACTCCAATCTGCATTAGGTACTATCACCATGTCGTCCCTTGCATCACCTTATCGACTCACTTCCATTGTGCCATGGGATAAACACCAACTTCCTGCACATGGCATTTGCATATGGTCCTTATAGTCATCTTCCTCCTCCTCCTCCCAATATAAAAGACATTCTATTCCATTCCAGTCTCATCATTGTTCTCCAAAGACTATATTTTGTTTGTGATTAGAATGCCCTCCCCTGTAATTTCCACCAGTTCAAAGCCTTCTCTTTCTTCAAGGCCCAGCTCAATTTGCAACTTCCTCAGAAAACTTGTTAAATTACCTAGGCCAAAGTAATCCCTTCTTTAAGAGTGTCTGGCCTAGTCTAGGCCCTTTCATAAATTTCCAAATAATTTTACTGTCAGCTTTTTAAGTACTCCTCTCTCTGCCTTTTTCTCCCTACCAAAAACAAACAACAAAAAACCAAAACAAAAACAAATAAAACAAAAACATACAACATACCTCAATTAAGATTTCCACTGTTATTTTTTTTGAACTTTAGATCACTTTACCTCTTACTTACTTTACTGTATTTTTTTTTTTTTGGTCTGACTTGGCTTCATTCAGCATGATTTATGTTTAATTTGCTATTTTTTTCTAGTTTCTGAAGAGGAAATCTAGGAATATTGATGCAAAGCTTCTTTTTCATATAAGAATTAATGCTATAAATTTCCTTTGATCATTTCCTTTTATTATGCCCTTAGTGCATCTCTAATTTTTACTGTTTTATTATTTATTCTATTCCAGATATTTTAAAATAATTTTTAACGTTTTTTTATTTATTTCTGAGAGAGAGACAGGCAGCATGAACAGGGAGGGTCAGAGAGAGAGGGAGACACAGAATCTGGAACAGGCTCCAGGCTCTGAAGTGTCAGCACAGAGCCCGATGCAGGGCTCGAACCCATGAACTGTGAGATCATGACCTGAGCCAAAGTTGGACGCTTAACTGACTGAGCCACCCAGGCGTCCCTAAAGTAGTTTCTTGTAGGCAGTATATAGTTGCATCTTATATTATTATCTAACCTGACAACCTCTACCTTTTAATCAACATATTTAGAAAAAAATAAATAACTTTTAACATTATTATTATTATGTTTATGTTTATTTGTTTTTGAGAGAGAGAGTTCAAGTAGGGGAGAGGCAGCACAGAGCTGACAGCACAAAGCCCAATGGGGACTTGAACTCATGAGCCAGGAGTTCTTTTCTTCCCTTTCCTGAAGTCATTTAGATTACATATTATTATTATTTTGTTTTTGTGTTTAGTTCAATTATTAGTTACAGCCCCTTCCTAAAACTTTTGTTAATTTTAATTCATGGTTACCCTAAAGTTGACACTATACATCTTTAACTTACCATAGTCTGTTTTAACATAATGTTGCTTCTTGGGGCGCCTGGGTTGCTAAGTCAGTTAGGCATCCAACTCTTGATTTCTGCTTAGGTCATGATCTCATGGTTCATGAGTTCTAGCCCCATATCAGGCTCCAATACATGAAGCTTTCTGGAGTTTCTTTCTTTCCCTCTTTCTGCTCCTCCTCCACTCATTTTCTCTCTCTTTCTCTCTCAAATTAATATTTAAAAAATAATATTGCTTCTTCACACACTAGGTAAAAACCTTACAACAATATATTCCAGTTCTTCTAATAACTTATACTTTTTTCTTATTTTATTTTATGCATATTAAAAACTTAAAATACATTTTTACTATTTTTGCTTTATATTATCAATTACCTCTTTGAGTGATTAAAAATAGGCAAAAAATGCATCCTCTAGTTACCTTCATTTTTAACATAATTGGCACTCTTCATTTTTTGATGAATCTAAGTCCCCACCTGGTTTTATACTTTTTCTATGAAGAACTTTCTTTAATATTTCTTATAGGTCAGCTTCAGTAGCAATGAATTCTCTCATTTTTTATTTAAAACTTTTGGATGGAAAAAAACCTTTAACCTTTATCCTTTGAAAGATATTTTCACTGGACATCAGATTCTAACTTGATAGGTTTCGTCTTCTTATCAAGAAGAAATTTTTTGTTAGTTTATGTATTAATTTGAGAGAGAGATAATAAGCAGGGAAGGGGCAGAGAGAGAGGGAGAGAGAGAATTTCAAATGGACTCCACGCTGTCATTGCAGAGCCCAACTTGGGGCTCAAACTCATGAACCATGAGATTATGAACTGAGCCAAAAATCAAGAGTTGGACACTTGACAGACTAAGCCACTCAGCTGCCCATGGCTTTCAGTATTTAAAGACATGATTTCATTGTGTTTGGATTTCATAGTTTCTAATAAGAAGCCTATATAATGGTTTTTAAATTATTCAAAGTTATAGAATGTCTTTTTATCTATTTATTTGTGGTTATAATGTTTCAGAATGTGTTTGCCTTCTAATTTGTCTGTTTTAGGCATTCTGCTTGCAATTCTCTGAGCTATCTTTCATTGTCTTGGAATAATTCTCAAACTTTCTTCTCTTCAAATATTTCTTGTGCTTCCTTCTCTCTGTAGTCTCTTCTAGGACTCCAGTTACATATATATTAGACCATTTAATACTGCGCCACAATGCGTGGATATTATCTTTTGGTTTTGTTTATTTTAAACACCTTTTCTTCCACTCTGTATTTCAGTTTGGATAATTTCTGTAAGTTTTCTTAACTTATCTACAAGTTCACTCATTCTTTCCTCAGCTGTATCAAGCCTATTAATCAATCTGTCAAAGATGTTCTTCATTCTAATTTTTTGTTGTTTTTAAAATTTGTTTATAAATAGCTCATCTTAGTTTCATCCTTCTTATAAATTTCTCATGTGTACATGCATGGTGTGAACCTTTCCCATTAGCTCCCTTACCATAATTGTTAGAATTATTTAAAGTCCTAACATCTCAATTGTCCTAACATCTCAATCATCTCTGCATTTGGAACTTCTGATTACCTTATCTCTTGACAATGGGTTGTATTGACCTACTTTTTTGGCTCTCTTGTCATTTTGATGTAGGTCATCATATGAGACAATAGAGGCTGAGGTAACTAATATTCATTTCCCTCTTCTGTCAGCCATGTGACTGAGCCAGTGCATTAATCTAGTCAACAATGAGCTGTTGTCTGGGTTCAATGCAGTGCACCATAGGCTTCAAATTCCTCTAGTGATGGGAGGCAACTGTCTTGTGCTTGGTTTGGGACTAGAGTACCAGGCAGCTTTCTCAGTGTCCATGTTCCATTGCTACATATAACCCATTGCTACATGTTAACTGCACAAGTTGGGGCGGGGAGGAGGGGGCTCTCCATGCTCTTGCCACACCCCTCAGCTGTAGATGGCTACTGCTCCATACTGAGGGTTAACTTTGAAGAGAGGGTCCCTCTCTTACTGACTGAACTTCTATCTTAGGCAGGCCCTGTATTACTGGAAACTTCAGGTAGAGCTTTTCATTATTTCTGCCTTCTTTCCTATGGCAACCAAACTCTGCATTGCACCTGTATTGATCTTGGGCAGAAGTTTCCTGCCCTCCCTATGGTAGCAGACCAGTACTTGGTCTCACTATGGGTTCCAGAAACCAGGTTGCTTTCCAGTTTTCCCACAGGGATACAGGTTTTGTTCTTGTACTTTTTTTCCTAGCCAGAATGGTTCTTCGGGCCCTGTGAGTGACAGCGCTTGCTGTCCTTCCTCAGTGGCATATGCTTTTTATTCATAGGGAAGGAGAGACCAGGACAGGAGAGGCTTTAAGTTCCTCCCCAGAAGCTCCAGATCACCTAATGCATTCTTGTGCCCTAAGTGGGGTGGTCCCTGCAGTGTCCTGTCTTGCCCTCATGAACATCGATGAAGGTGAATAGAAAAGATTTTGCTAGTGAGAACTCATTTCAAATTGTCATGCCAGCCCACATTTGGCCTTGTGTAGTTGGCTAAAATTTTAGCTGACTTATTCTGACCTGTTTATTTGGCATCCCTGTCTTCCTCTAGTAGTTGATAGTTCATATTTCATGGACTTGCCACACTTTGGAATTTAGGTTACATTGTGACCTCAGCTCTCTAATGGGGTCAAAAAGAGTTATGATTCTGGAGTGTATCTGACTTTTTCTCCTTGTTAGGGTAGGTATGACCAACATTCTTTCCAGGTTTCTACATCCTAGGTAAAAGTGAAAACTGCTAACTTATTTTTAATACCTGGCATTTGTTTAGTTCTTTAGGCTCTGGAAACTATACATAACTTTGTAAATGTAGTTAAGAAGTATTTTGGGTGTCCTGCATCATTACACAGAAAAATTAATTCTTGTCACAACACGTAAGTCCAGATCCTCATAATCAAGGAACTATTTCAATGAACTTTTTAATTAATAATAATGATAATAATAAATTTCTTAACGATCAGAATGCTTATCAAAAAAGCAAATAGAATGCATTTGCACTGGGGCGCCTGGGTGGCTTAGTCGGTTAAGCGTCCAACTTTCGCTTAGGTCATGATCTCGCGGTTCGTGGGTTCGGGCCCCGCGTCGGGCTCTGTGCTGACTGCCAGCTCAGAGCCTGGAACCTGTTTCAGTCTGTGACTCCCTGTCTCTCTGACCCTCCCCTGCTCACGCTGTCTCTCTCTCTCTCTCTCTCTCTCTCCTAGAAA
>NW_027527574.1:557208-564862 GCF_008692635.1 Crocuta crocuta
CCCGCTGTGTCCCCCTCTCTCTCTCTCTCTCTCCTAGAAATAAAAAAAAAAAAGAATGCATTTGCACTGAATGAAACTGCAATGACCATATCATACTACTAATTAATATACAAAAGATAAAATATTCAGTGGGGCCTGGGTGGCTCAGTAGGTTGGCTATCCGACTTTGGCTCAGGTCATGATTTCATGATTCATGAGTTTTGGCCCCACATTGGGCTCTTTGCCAACACCTCAGAGCTTGGAGCCTTCTTCAGATTCTCTGTCTCCTTCTCTCTCTGCCTCTCCCCTGCTCATACTCTGTTTCTGTCTCTCTCTCTCTCAAAAATAAAAAAAATTAAAAGATTTTTAAAAAGATAAAATATTCAGTAAAAAGTAGCTCAGCCTTGAATCTAAACTAAAAGATTATATTCCATATGAGGTTACAAGGACCTCGGTTTAAGTCAGGCTCATCAAGAAGAGAGTCCCACATTATGAAAGTTAAGAGTTTCAATTAAAATTTGTTATGTCTGTCCTTCTTGAAAGCAATACAAGCCCAGTTTGTGCTTAACTATCTACCAGAGACTTTTATATTTACATAGTTCTTATATTTAAAAATATATTATTCGTATATATTTGTAATAGCTATTCTTCTCCATACTTCTTTGTAGATTCTACGATTTAAATAACAAATACTATCTTGCTACATTTTACTTTTATTTCTTTAATAAAAATACACTAAGTACTTACTATAAGCCATATGCTAGATAAAGTTAAAAGGGCATGGTTCATATCTTCAAGTAACTTACAATCTCTGTGGGATATATATTAACACAATGCGATCACTGCTAATAAGGAGACAGAGTCAATAAAGACAGGAGCAGAGGAGAGGGGACAATAGGTGATGTGTACTGGGGAGGGCACTTGTTCAGATGAGCGCTGGGTATTGTATGTAAATGAGTCATGGGTACCTACCCCTGAAGCCAAGAGCACACTGTATACGTTGCATGGTAGCTAACTTGACAATAAATTATATTTAAATAAATAAATAAACAAACAGTTTCTCCTGTTTTTTAAAAAAAAAGACAAATTACATAATAAATTCAGAGAGAAAAAAAGAACAATAAAGCAATGGGAGCATACAGTGTTAAGACATAGTTAAGAAAAAGGATTAAAATGGCAAATCTACCAATCTTACTGACTCTGGCCAAAGAATATTAAAATTAGTGATTAATACAAACTATTTAAGGATCAGGAAAGAGATGCCATGGTGCAATACATAATATAAATTATCAAGCTAATAATGTTTATTCATTGAGTCACAAATAAAAGTTTTGCTTTAAAATGGGGACAGTAATTGGCAAATGTATAACGGTAGAAATAATCATAGGAGATTATAAGAGGTGAAATGAAATAAATCCAGGACTTATTTAGAACACTAAACAAATCCAAAACTCCTTAAACTTTAAAGGCTGCATAAATCTCAAGCATAACCAGCCAGAATTTGGAAACCTTTGAAATAATTAGAATTTTAAAAAATCCATCTAAGCATGTTCTGCTGAGAAGCAACACAAAGGAAATAGGAGATTTGTACTTCGATGAGCCAAGCCAAATCAGCTGTGCTAGCCTCCTAATATTCAACAAGTTAATTCCTGAGAGGTTACAAGAAAGCATACACTATCTGAACCAGAAAAGTCTTTTCCCCTCAAATTACAAAACAAATCTGTCCTGAAATGACTTTTAATTTCTCTTCATTTACCATCATCAGAAAGATAAAAGCTCCCAGCTTTGCTCTGGAATAGATTCCAGATATATTAAATCCTTCTGTCATTATCTCTAAGTGTCAGCCATCTGTTACTAAAATGATAAATTTTTAAAAAGAACTAAAATGTTTGCCTCTTTTGTTATAATTTCCCCCTCTAAGATAATACTTCAAAGAAAAGCCCCCAGAAGCAGAGCTTTAATAAAATGTAGCCCAAAGAAGCCAAAATGGAAGACTTGACTAGAATTCCTATCAAGGGTAAAGTTTTCATGCTTTCTACACAAAAAAAATCAAGGATCCAGGAACTCTCCTGACCATGACTTTCAATCAAACAAACAAGCACCTTCTATTATCATGGCTCCTCAGAAAACAGAAGGGAGTCAACAGCATCTTCCTAGAATATGTTTGACAACACCATCGCATTTATAAACCTAATGGGATCAGGCTGAAGTCAAAGGCTGGGCTGGTAGGAGAGCAGCCTGAAGGAAACCAGTCTCATTTAACAAAATAATGAGCATCTATTCCCTGCCAGATCTGTTGCTAAATGTTTGTAATACATCAGTGAATAAAACCAAGCTGCCTACATTTAACGGCACCCATACCTTCTATTTAGGAAAATGATCACAATGATTATAATCAACCACAAAAGGAAAGGGGTTCAATAACAGTAGATAGAATGTATTTGGTACTTATTATGTACTGAGTACTCTTATTCTTAGAGCTTTATATGTATCAATGATGGGACAGATCCAATTACTATCAGAGTGTTTAAATATAGAATTCAGCCCTGTAGAAATGTCAGGTTCAGCCTACAGTTCAGTCAACAACTGAATCAGCAACCGAGCACCGAAAGAACCAAAGAATGAGAATCTTCGGTTTTCAAAAAGTAAAATAAAATACACCAATTTTGGCTTTGGTTCATTTATAGATTTTCCTCTGACTCCATCATTAACAATGAAAAATAACCCAATTACGGCAACTAGAAAGGCAAATCAAGAAATTCTTAGGACATCTGAAGTGTCCTACACCATTAAGACAAAAGAATATTTGTTATGTGCAGAAGAAAACTTCAGCTCATGAACTGGAAGCATGTTGTCCTGTGATGACAAGATCATACAACAATAGAACCATGAGCAAAAAATCACACAAGAGAAACCTCCTGAATAAATATTATGAATGTCTGCCAAAATTCAACAAAAAAGAATTTCAACCCAATTGAGAAGGCTGTGGGGCTTTTGAGTCTTCATCAAGAATTTCTACCTATGATTTTGCAACCACCATGAGCATCTGGAACACACAGTCCAGAAGAGCGGCCACTTGACAAATCTGGTTGAACCGATCTGAACCTTAAATAAAGAATGATTCTGTGGGTGTCACACATCCCGAGAACAATAGGAAGAATGAATTAACTTCTACTGTCTCACTCCTGATTCTAGATATGTAAGTTCAAACAACTGTGAGAAAAACTCAAATTATTGAGTTTCATACTTAATGCATAAAGAGGAGAGAACTCCAAGCAGGTGAAGGAGAAACTGTGTCCTGCATGAGCAGTCTACTCTCAGCAGGATTCTTAGAGGCTCAACCGGCTGGGCCTCAAATTTTTACATATTACGAAGATGAGGAACTAATTTGGATTACTAGAAATCTATCCCAAAACTCAAAATAAACTGAAGACTTCCCTTCCCTGAAATAGGCCTGAACCAAAACAAAGTTTTTAAATGCTGTGGAGTTTGGAAATAGGATGCTGATCTTTCATCCAATAGAACAGACACCCTTAAATCCTGACTGTACAGTCTGTGTTTACCACAGAATTTAGGACATTAGTTAGTTCCTTGAAACTCTGCCCTCAATGGCAGCGATTCCATTTCTTCAACCTTACTTAAGTTTCAATTTGGCGAAAGCTAATGGTTTTTCTATATTTTTCAGCCAAACTTCACATGCTTTGAAGATAATCCAGGAATAATCCAAGCATAGGTTTGGTAGTTTATTTCTACTGAAATAAAACTATTCATTCTTTAAGACCAGTTTAGCTTGTAAATGGTTTTCAAAAAATATTAGATATACATAAATGTTAATCTAACTGATTAATAAGATAATATTGGCTCAATTCACATCAGCATTACTACTTCTTCTGCCTGTTGCTTCTCATTTAATAAGGAAAATGCAAGTCTTAGTTAGCAGTAAACATAAAATAATCATCCCTAGACCAGAGATTACAAAGAAGAAAATAAATGATACTGAAATGTGGAAAAGGGTATATCGCATTTTTTCATAAGACTCATTGTGTGATTTGCTTTTGGATACCACTTAATTTCATGGTTGAAACTAGCAGGGAAATCTTCCAACATATTTTCCATTTTAAAATTTAAAAATTTGACCTAAGTTCTATTAGATGGCTGCCTTGAAGTACCTGAATTATTAAAAATAGCCTTAACATAGTCTTCCATGAAGTATGCATGCCTTTACACATTTGAATACATTTATTTATAAGTTAACATTTTAAAAGTTTGTGTGCGTGCAATGCATCTGTCTCTGAATATTTATGAGTGTACTTCCCCATTAAGTCAGGAGACAGGAATGGAAAACTGTAAGAAACATTCTCAATACGGTGGACATATTCAAATCTCAACTTTTTTTTTTAAAAAAAGGAATGAACCCAATATCCTAACACCTGTGTTTAACCACTTTATTGAGGTATGGTTGACTTATAAAAAGCTGCACCTATTTAATTTATACAATTTGATGAACTGAGAGTTAAGTATACACCCATGAACCATCATCACAATCCATGCCATAAACATATCCATCACACCCCAAAGTTTTTTCCCACCCCCTTTATTATTTTGTGTGATAAGAATTTTAAGATTAGATATACTCTCTTAGCAAACTTTTAAGTATGCAATATAGTATTGTTAATGATAGGCTCTAGGGGTCTTTTGGTTTCAGACCATTGCTTTCAAAAAGAGAGAACTGCCAATATTAACTATCAGAGTTTATAACATATTAGAAGATAGGTTGAATAGAGGAAGGAGGGGCAGGATCTTAGAATTCTTCGCAAGCCTTAATTTAGGCAAATTCTCAGATCTCGTGCCTAATAATTTAGACTTTGTGGAAATGTCTTCAATAGGATTAAATGACGAGGTCCCTGGTCCACCCTCTTTACAAAAAGGAAAAAAAAATGCTTTCATAGTTAGATGATTGGAAAAATATCAGATAAGGGACAATTTGAAAAAGGAGGACTTTCAAGTGTGTATATTCTAAATGAAAGGGAGTAGGATAAATGTGATCAGGATTAACTGAAATGAAAGGATGAACTGTTCCCTTACACATTCATGATGGTTGATGGAATCAATTATCAACCTCCACTTATCTGTGATCTTTTGACTTAGAAAACATATTTTCCTTAAAGGCTAGTCGATATTCCTTAAGAAACACAATCTTTTGACATTTTTTCCTACCATTTTGTGTTTTAATAAACGATGGGAAAAGTCCAACACAGTCAGACAATGCTGAGGTAGATGTCGCAATTTTGGAAACATAGAAAGATACAAAATTCCCACAGAAACACTGGATAAGGGAATACTATGCGTTCCCAGTATCTAGAATTCCTGTTTCTACTAACACATAAATGAATATGGCTGGTCAGTGTGGCAGTGAGATTTTTTTACTTTCATGTATCTTGAAGTTTTTCTTTACCTTTAATCTTAAAATGACTGCAATGTATCTAGTTTATTTAATTATAATTCAGTTTAAAATGAATCCCAAATTTGGGAACTTGAGGTCAAGAGTTCATCATGTTGACAGTAAGATGCTAAAGTGTCCTTTTCCTCTTTCCCGTCTTCAAAGATACAGGCTTATTAAGAGAAAAAAATTCTGCATCAACAAGTTTTTGTTTTATTTTAAAATTAACATAAGAATAATATCCCATTAGTATACTGTCCAATATAAATAAGTATTATCATTTCTTATATATTCCCTTCATTGTTTTTATAAGTGTATGATTTTCATGTTGTTACACTTATCATACACAACTTTTTCCCACATAACATTACATGATATTGGCAAGTATTTTTCACATATATAATTTTTATTAGAAGCATAATATTCTACTAATTTATTTAAGCATTTTCTCCCTTGGGGTATGTGTATTAACCTTAAAATGCTTAACATTGAACTCCTTTATTATCACTTTATTTTATATTTATTTTTTTAGTTATGCTATTTCTGGATACTTTTCCAGGTCTAGCAATGTGACTCTAAGACTGCTGGATCCTGGGAAAAGTACATGAACATCTTCTGGATCTACTGCTCTGATATGTCTATCAGGGGTCATTTTTTTCTTTCTTTCAGATAATTAGCTTGGTGTAATGTTGGGAGATAGTATATACCTCATACTAGCTTTGCTCAATATCCTGGGAATGTTTAAAAAATTGTTTTTGGGTGTTTTTGAGAGAAAGACAGAGTATTAGTAGGGGAGGGACAGAGAGAGGGAGACACAGAATCTTAAGCAAGCTCCAGGCTCTGAGCTGTCAGCACAGAGCCTGAAGCAGGGCTCAAACCCATGAAGCGTGAGATCATGCCCCGAGCTGAAGTGGGATGCTTAATGGACTGAGCCACCCAGGCACCCCTAAGAATGTTTAAGCTAAAGGACATGCCAAGAAAGGAGGACGATAAATCTAACAGGAAGGCTAGTGGCTCATGCCACATGTGGATGCATGGGATGGGCACAAACCTGAGATGGCATCGGCTTGGAACACTAGCTGTGCTCCTCCTGGGACAATGTGACGCTGTTGCTGTTTACTGGTCCTGGCCTCAACGCAACCTCCGGAATGTGTGACTCTGGAAGAGTTTCCATCAGGATGTGTTTTCACTCCTCCCCACAGCATATGGGACCTTGAACCCTGATTCGGGCTGAAAAACCTTCACCACATTATCAGGCTTTCCGGGTTTCTTCCTGCTAATACCCCAAGTGCCTGCACCACCATCTGCTGTGGTTGCTGCCTTCTGCAGATAGTTAGGTCATGCTGTCCACACAGGCCGTAAATGGGGAGGAAATATTTTAATTCAACGGAGGTTGCGTTTTTTCTCTCTCTCTTTTCTCTAGCTTTTTCCAGTGTTTACCAGAAAAGTTATATCCTGATTCCACTGGGCTCCCTTCTTCCCAATGAATCACCAAAAGCTCTTTCTACACACTCAGTTTCCTAACCCACACTTTTAAAATAGTGCATTTTTGTACTGGCAATAGTATTACAATAGATAGCAAATTGCTAAAACAAAAGAGATGTTCCAATTTGCACTGTTAGAAATGAGTGAAATTTTGTTTCACATCCTTGTTAACATGGACATCTCTGAATTTTTTCTTCTTTTAGTTTAGCATCAACAAATATTAAGGATCCAAAATGGCCTCAAAATTCCTTCTGAAAAAATACACAGCAGCAGTAACAAAACATATAATTTATAGAGTGTCACATTATATACCTGGCACCTCACATGGTCTGTTCATTTATCCTTAGACAACCCCCAAACAATAATATTACTCTTCCCATTCAACCTTTAAGGAAAATAAAGATCCCAAGAGTAACTTGGCCACATTTATCATCTCAATGGAATTGTAGGCATGAATGAAACCTCTCAGAATTCTAACTACCTCAAAGCTATAAAGCTATAAACAATGCAGTTTTCATTCATCATTTCTTTTCACAATTGCCATTACCTGCTCATTATCACACTGTTCAAGTGAAATTCCAGTGGTATTAATCATGGATTAAACTCTAGTTAATTAAATTCAAATACACCATTTTTTTTTTCCAAACCACAAATCTGAAACTTACTTGTTCTTTCAAAAGCAGCCAGGAGACTATTACCCTTGACACTTCTCCAAGACAATGATGCATTCTTTTTTTTTTTTTTTTGTTC
>NW_027527574.1:564869-588307 GCF_008692635.1 Crocuta crocuta
TTTTTTTTAAATCCATAAATTGCAAGTTTTAATCTCAATTCTAATCTTTTAGGACATTTGGGCAAAATGTGACTTCTTGGGAGTCAAAATGGAGACAGCGGAATTGTATGCTATTTAAAGTCTTTGTGATTCATGATCCACTTTTTTCTGAATATCAAATCACTTACAAACAGTATTTTAGTGATATCAGCTTAAATAAATTAGCTACTCATGTGCCACATGCTAAAAATATCTCCATGTCTACACCTTCCCAGGCACACCTACTAGCACATCATTTACTTGCTTAACTTCAAAGAGCAGGAGACCATGATGGCTACAGCTTTAATTAGCAAAAGTTGGAACAGGCGAAGATTAAAATTCCTCATGAAGATAATAATTGGAATAGACTCTGATAATCAGACCCATACACTGGCTTCTGTAACACATACTCACCCACACAAATGCACACACATAGACTGTTTAACTCTACTCAATAAAAACATATACAGCCTCTATAGAAATGTTTGGAAATAATTTTGATTAACAACTAGATTCATAATAGTCATATTAAAGTGGATGGTCTTTTCTCACATCCCAATAGCTGTGTAATATTACGAATTATACCCAGATATTACAAATATTTAAAATTTTATTATATTTTTAAAATTGTTCTTAATGTTTATTTTTGAGAGAGAGAGCACATAAGCAAGGGAGGGGTAGAGAGGGGAACAGAGGATCCAAAGCAGCCTCTGCACTGACAACAGAAAGCCCAATGTGGGGCTTAAACTCACAAGAGTGAAACCATGACCTGAATCGAAGTCGGGATGCTCAACCGACTGAGCCACCCAGGAGCCGCTAATTTAACTGTATTTTTAACATCTTAGTTAATCTTCATAGTTTTGCTCAAAGATCATCAGCCTCTTGATTGTGTTTCTAATACTTTACTGTCCCCTGCTACATGTTTAAAAAAAAAAACAAAACTCTCCTTTCTCTGAATTCCCAGAACTTGTCAATATAACTCTTTTTTCAACAATTTATCATCTTCCACATAACATTAGAGTTATTTATGTACACTTCTCACTTGCTGTGCTAAATTGCAGCTGTCGGCTAGTACACATGCCTACTGGGAGTCCATATAATTAAAATAAGGTAGGTTACTAATTTGAAAATTCGAGATTTTCTTTCAAAATTAAAGTTTTTACTCAATAGCAGAAGCTGGGGCTAAATATATCCTGGTGCTTTCCAGACTTATACTTCCATTTGACTTCTTCTCCCTATACATACATTTAAAACTGTTAGGATTAAATCAACTCTTTTCCCCTTGTTCATTGAAAACTTTGCATTGAGAGCAATAATGAGGAGCAGAGAAATGAACACCAATTCTACTCCTTTTTTACATGTGATTTGCTATAATAACACTAAAATTAGATTCTACAAAGGGGAGAGAAAGAGAATGAGAGAGATTGATTCACACAGCCCCAAGTTATTTCCCTGAGGAATATAGGCTTCTATATTCCATTAGGTGATCAAATGCAAGAAGAAGGGGACAAGGGATTTTTTATGCCAGAGATTTAATTGAAACAGCAAGGCATGACCTAGAGCAAAATACCAATTAAAAGCCCAATGTACAGTTCCTACCCACTGCCCAGCGGCCAGCAATTGCTGAGCTCCCATCCCTTCATGGAAGCCTGACTTTTGATGCCATTGTCTAGGAAGCCACTGGTACTGTTCCAGAGGAGACAACTCCCTTGAAATCTCCTTGGTTCCCTTTAATTCCTTAAAATTCAATAACTTCTTATAATCTATAAAAATGCAGTGCATCATTTGGAATATTTCTTTAAAATGTCTTTCAGGAAAAAATAAAGAACTACTATTTTCACTTTTTTTATATGAAAAAAGGTTCAGGGCAAAACCATTACCTTCTTTAAAAATAAAATATCATCAACAAAAAGAATTTTTTTTAACAATTCAAAACTTTGTAGTAGGGACTAAATACACTCGATATTTGCTATACACCAGGGTTGATTCTGTTAGTAGAACTCTGTATATGAGGATTGTATACAGATATACACATTCTCTCATTCCCTACAGCTCTTTCAATGTCAAATGTGTAGCAAGAATTCAAAGAAAGTAAGGCTAAAATCTACTTATTTAAGACTTCCAGCAATTTACTAGACTCTGTTTTACCCTTCCTTCTATCTAGATTGGACTGTGAACATATAATTAATCATTAGTCTGTAAATGTTCAGCAATAAAATAATTTTGTTTGACTACTTTCCTGTTCAGGGAGAAAAAAGGCAGAATTTACTTAAGGGCATATGGTGTAAACAGATCATTCTTAATTCATCATAAGAACACACCTACACATCTTTTATTATCAGGTGTGGGCTTTTTTTCCTCTTAAGTAAATTGATATTTAATCAATTATTTCTTCAGTTAAGTATATTTATGCTTTAATTAAATGATATGGCAAAACATTGATCAATGACTATTTAGCTAGATTTGAGATGATGGGAGGAGAAAAAGAAGGAGAGAAGTGGGGGGAGAAGAAGGAAATTAAAATGAAAGAAGGAAAAACTAAATAATATTTATTAAATTTTGAGCATTATGCTAGGAATGATCACCTACTGTCCTTTTCTTTTAATACTGATACGGATACTGTGAAGGAGGATTATGATTTCTCCCATTTTACAAATAAGGATGAAGAACAGAGATATTAAGTACTTGCCTAGAGCCATAGAACCAGTGATTCTAAGAACTGGGTTTGGAACCAACCCCATGTGTTGCAAAAGGATATATTCTTTCTCAACATTAAAAAAAATATTTTTTAAGTTTATTTATTTTGAGAGAGAAAGAGAGCATGAGTTGGGTAGAGTCAGAGAGGGAGGGAGAGAGAATTCTATGCAGGCTCCATGCCATCAGCACAGAGCTCAACATGGGGCTTGAATTCATGAACCATGAGATCATGACCCAACTAGAGATCAAGAGTCAGATGCTTAACCAACTGAGTCACCCAAGCACTCCTACGTTCTTTCTTTTGCACCCTGCTGTCTTGAACATTACCCAGTGAGATAGCATCCATAAAAAATTTTAGTCTAATTATATTGTTTAAATTGTTAAATGCAACTTTTTGCCAATTAAAAGATCTCTAGTTCTAATTATTAATAACTAATAATAATTGAGTAATATTCTCCCCCAAGTTGTCGTTTTGATAATAAATGGCAAAAGTAAATGTTCCCTTGACTTCTACACAATGTATGATTCAAAACATTCCTGTAATTAAGAATAAAGCTCAATAGGGGCATCTGCGTGGCTCAGGTGTTTAAGCGTCCAACCAGCTCAGGTCATGATCTCATGGTTCACATGTTCAAGCCCCACATCAAGCTCTGTGCTGACAGCTCAGAGGCTAGAGCCTGCTTTGGATTCTGTGTCTCCCTCTCTCTCTGCCCCTCCCTTGCTCTGCCTCTCTCTCTCAAAAATAAAATAGAAAATAGAAAAAGAATAAAGTTCAATTAATACCGAACAGGTGCCAAATGGAAAAGTTTAAATCACATATTGTCACATAAAAAAAAGTCTGAAAAGATGACATCTCATCCTTTGCTTTTGAAAAATACCCTAAGTATGCTGAAAATAATTTTGAATCAACTCTCTCTTATATAAGATAGGAAGAGAGCAGCAATATTGGAAACGTGTTAACGAGCAAAAAAAATTGAGGTGCCCATCTTGAATACATTGGAGAAACAAAGATTCACCACTATAAATTATTAACAGAATAAAATAAATGCATGAATAAAGCAAAGTTTCTGAATCCTTGGGCAGATCAATTTTAGATTAGTTCAGGAAAGGTCCTGGCATCTGCCTGACTGAATGGTTTAAAGAAAAACTTGAAGCCCTTCAACTACTAGTTATTTGATTGTTGGTTGTTGTTGTTGTTTTCTTTTTAACTGTGTTAACAAATTATTCACTTGGCTAAAATTTTTCAACTGCCCAATCTAAAGCCTTGTGTTAGATTTGTTATTTTGCTGTGTCTTTTCAGTATGTCCATGCTAACAACAGAATCCCGCTTTCCTTTGGAAAGCCCATTTCTTGTAACTGAGTCGGGTGAACCTGCCTGTGTCCACACAGTGATGCTACGATCACAGCTGGCCAATCAAAATACTCCCTCTTTATTCCAACCATAATGACTAGATGAGTATATGACCTAATGTAAGTCAGTCAGAGTATCTGATCAGATTTGATATATGGAATCTTGTTGTGACAGTCTTTCTTCCTTTTAATCAAAATTCAAAAGTATGTATTCTTGGTGCTCCTTTTCCTACCACACTGAGAATCTGCCTGCCTGGGAAATAAGCCAATAGGAAAGGAGGGCAAAAGGATACAAAAACAAGTCCCCAATGGATTCATTTGAAACCCTGAATCTACCTGTACCTCAAGCTGATCCATCCTTGGATGGATGACTACAGATTTCAAAAAAATTCCCTTATTATGCTTAAGACACTTTGAGTTGGCGTTCCATTCTATCTCTTGCAACCAACAGATTCCTGACAAATAAGAGTGTGAGGTTACTTTCTAAGTTACTGTGAGCTATTATGCAGTGTCTTTTCTTACTTTTAGGCAACTGTCAGGTAATATGAAGCAAGACCAAATGAAGAGTCAGAATCATTAGAGATATCTCAATTTTCTTTTCAACAATACTTCTGAGAGCCTGAAAAGAAAACTAATACTCAATTTAATTCAATTGTACTATCAAAGTAACTATGGTGTTCTACACAGACACTCAGCTAAGTTCATGAAAATGCTTTCTGTATCATGAAATGTTACAACTAAAAAAAAGATCTTGGAGCGCCTCTTCCCCTCTCCTCATTTTCGAAAGAAGGAATCTGAAGTCCGACAATATTAAGTGAATTGTCCAAAAGCATATAGCTAGTTACTGACAATATTGGAATGAAACTAAAGTCTGTATCCATAATTTAACAGAAATTATAAAATTATACCTATTAACAGTATTCGCATTATTCTGAGATGAAGTTATTGGAGAACTTAATAGAATATTATCATTTTTAAAATAGGAAATGAGCTTTGTAAAGCACACAAGTGATGTATCCACTGGGGTAGCTCCATTGATTCTTCTGAAATGAGGATGTACTAAATGAGCCAAAATTCCATTAGACACACACGAAGATTAATGACCTGAAATGATCTCTCTGTAACGCTTTTTGTTCTCCTTATAAATAACTAACAGATTAAAAAAAAGAATAAAAATAATGATATTCTAATGGGAGCTAGTAAATTCTATTAGATATGAAAGCTAAATTATAATCTAAGTGAAAAAATGTTGATATAAAAATATGGTTTTATTTTAGATAAGGATGGCCTACCATTCTTCTTCCAAGTTGATAGGCCAGATCTAATAACAACTAAATTCCAGGAACCAGACAATATACATATAGAATTCAAACAAACAGTCCTTTTGTCCAAGTTAATAGATATCCATGGGTTGGATCAGTAGATTGTTTTCTACATATCCTTATTCCTTATTTTTTAAAAGTAGAGGAATCCTTCAACTGAGGAATGGATCAAGAAGGTGTGGTTTATATATACAATGGAATACTACATGACAATGAGAAAGAATGAAATCTGGCCATTTGTAGCAACGTGGTAATGGAACCCAAGGGTATTATGCTAAGTGAAATAAGCGAGTCAGAGAAAGACAGATACCATATGTTTTCACTCATATGTAGATCAGGAGAAACTTAACAAAAGACCATGGGGTAGGGGAAGGGGGTAAAAAAACAGTTATGGAGAGAGACGGAGGCAAATCATAAGAGACTCTTAAATACTGAGAACCAACTGAGGATTGATGGGAGTGGGCGAGAGGGGAGGGTGGGTGAAGGGCACCGAGGAGGGCACTTGTTGGGATGAGCAATGGGTATTGTATGGAAACCAACTCGACGATAAACTATAATAAAAAAATAAAATAAAATAAAATAAAATAAAATAAAATAAAATAAAATAAAAGTAGAGGATTCCTATTACTGCTCAAATATACATAATTATTGTAAAATCTTTAACCTGAATTTGTGGATTTTTAAACCAACTCTCTAATCCTCAGTCAAGAAGTCCTATTAAATCAAAAGTGGAGTATTTTCCTTTGGAATTGTTATATAATTACATGGAGTAAATCTGTAGCCCTAGAAAGTGAACAAAAAAAGAAATTAGGTACACCCAAATTGCCACAAGGAAACGAAGCAAGTTCAATGGGCTAAGGACAATTTTTAAAGCTAAATTAATATTCGTTTAAAAGCTTTTCCTCCAGAATTTTTAACTTCTAAACTATTTTATTAAAAGATACTTAAAATTATTAACACATTGTCACAATCTATTTCTAGTAAGCCAACCAACTCAAAACGATCTCAGGTATTGTTTTTGCTTTATGTCTGCAGAAAGTAAATGCAATCTCATAACAAAATGTTTTAATACATTCTTAATTCATCTCCAATGGCCAAACTTTGAAGGAGTAAAGTAGTGAACATATTGCCCATAGAATTAAAATGATGAAAGGCCTAAATAATTTTTTTCCAACCACAATCACACCATTTTTCTATATCATCAAGATATAATGATTAACTGGCATTTATAAAATGGCTAGATTAGGCTCTTTCCAATAGTTTCTCTTTCTTAAGGTCTGGCTACAACACTCCTTAGTGGATAGGCAGACATGAATGTTAGCCCCACAAATCTGCCTGTCTTCCAATTTCCCTGCTTTGCCCCTTCTTTCCTGGCTGTCACACTAATGAATCCTCTCCTCTCTTCAGTTCTTATCTAGCCCTCTTTGCCCCGAATTCCCAGGAAGTTTACAAATACTCTTCATATCTTCAAAATACACACACAGACTTTTCCACACTTTTAGACCATCAACTCTCTCCTTACAGAATGATAAAATCATTTAGCCCACTGACAGTTCTACTCACCAGTCAAGGAAAGTTGGCAAGTGGTTATTTCAATGTTCAGCCTGTACAGATTTTTCTTACTTGGTTATTACCAATTATCTTCATGCCTAAAACAACATGCGGGATGGAACCCTGCTACTTTTCACACGTTGCCCAGGTCCCTGCATCGAGGAAAACTGTTCTGCCTCATTCCTGCCCAGAGCCTTGTTGCAGCAGCCTTCCCTGGTTCTGTCAGCATTAGGGTGCTTAGTGTAAGCCAGACTCTTGGACAACTGTTAATGGTCACAGGGCCCTCAACTGCAAGAGACAAAGAGAGGAGATTTTTATCAGAAGTTTGAAAGAGACCATGTGCTTTTCTCTCATTGGCAAAATGCTACTCTAAATCAGAGGACTAAAACCTGAAGGCTTGCTGGTCCAGTGACTCTACTTAAATGTCAACAGATTCATGGTGCTGTTTTGCCGCTGCCCTTCTCTCTCTCTCTTTTTCTTAAGAGAAAGTTTTCCCACACACCGTAGTTTTAAAGTGCAAATAAATACAAGACCCA
Source organism: Crocuta crocuta (assembly GCF_008692635.1). NCBI lineage: Eukaryota > Metazoa > Chordata > Mammalia > Carnivora > Hyaenidae > Crocuta > Crocuta crocuta. The sequence continues at coordinate 572,344 of NW_027527574.1, forward strand.
GTCACTGTTTGGATTCAGTGTTTTTACTTGGAACCAGTGCCTTACAGATTATGACATGCAGCACACAGAAAATGGGATTAGAAAAGGTGCTGTGGCCATAGGGTTGTCCTCGGGCTGTAGAAGGCAGGGAAAACCCTTCATTATTCTTCCCCTCAGACTGAGGAAGCTCATGATAGCTATGTGTCACCTCTAATGTCATCGTCTCCCTCTCAGGCTTTGTCTCCCTGTCTCCTTCTTCCCTTCACTGTCTTTCCCCCTCCACCCCTCCTCCTCTCTCCTCTTGGCTCCCAGGACCAAAGAAAGGCAGAAGAGCTGAAGAGTGGATCCACCATTTCCTAATGAATTAATAACCATGTTCAGCCGCAATGCAAGCCAGAAAGGACTTTTCAATTTCAAATAGGGTGTTCGGAATCTTTAAAAGATGTACATTAAAAGTTAGGGAATTTGGTTTTTATTATTGCTGTGAAATCTGTCCAAATATTTAGTTCTTAAAAAGGCAGGGGATTCAATCCTTGTTATACAGATCAGTGAAAATGTCAGCTAATTTTTTAAAGACACACAAAGAAAAGTTACAATGGAAATTAAAGAAGAAATCACTGTTTTTATCCAATGCTTAAGGTGAGAGTGGAGGGCTATCAATACAGCTGTGCTACAGCCAAATTTCTAAGAGTTCACTTTTTTCCTACTACATAGAGGGGGGAAATGTTGTTGTTTGAAATTATAACCAAATCTCCTAAATTAAGAAAGGGTCCAGTAGGTTTTATTTAAGCAACCACAGAACAGTTTTCTCATGACAAAGCTAACTAACATATTTCCTTGATAATCACGTTTATTGCATTTCTTGCTTTTCAGAGCACAGATATACTAGGAAAGACAGGAAAATAAAACATAAAAGAATGCAGCACTGGAAGTCATTTTATAAATTTATACAGTTCCCCATAAGAAACTGATCAGAGGTTTTCATTTTAGCTTTCTAGTCATTGCTTATCCTGTAAAAACAGACCCCTCCACCTGGATGAAAAGGTAACTTGTACAAGGTCTTTATTTCCAGTAAACAAAAGATGCTCCACGGCACAGCCTAGGACTCACTGAAACAGGGAGTCTTCCAGCAATGGGACTTGACAAAAGTATTCAGCACTTAAGAGTCATCAAACATCGCTTTTTTGAAGCTCTTGTTTTGCATTGCTTATTGCATTTGGGTGACAGACAGTATACGTACATAAAGGAAGGAATAAATTCTGATAAGGATAAGCTCGTGAAATGAAGAGCTCAGACAGTTACACACACACACACACACACACACACACACACACACACGGACGGCACAACTGTGCACCCTGGACACATATATATACATATATATATATAAATGTTTATTTTTGAGACAGAGAAAGACAGAGCATGAGCAGGGGAAGGGTTGAAAGAGAAGGAGACACAGAATCAGAAGCAGGCTCCAGGCTCTGAGCTGTCAGCACAGAGCCTGACACAAGGCTTGAACCCATGAACCATAAGATCATGACCTGAGCCGAAGTCGAACACTTAACCGACTGAGCCTCTCAGGCACCCCACATCAGACAAAACTTAGATGGGAAAGTCCTTATTGAAAGGAAATGGACATATGGCCCCAGCCCAGCAATCCTTCGAATATATATCCTCTCTCAGGTCCATGACAAAATATACACAGGAATGTTCCAGAAATACTTATGGCTGCAAATAGAGAAAGAAACAACAGTATCCACTTTTGGGAATGGTAAAATATCAAATATGCATACAATAGAGTACAAAATCAGAGGCAGACCTCATGAGCCAGACTTATACTTAGCAACATAGAAATGACTCAAAACCATAATTAAGCAATTTTTAATTTTTTAAAGTAAGTTTGAATGAAATTTATAGCATAATACCATTGATATAAATGTTAAAACATATTCAAAACAATACTATATATTTTTAAGGGTATACTTAAATTTGTCTACATACATAATTTTATATACAACATATAATTTTATGTGTGCTTCCATACATACACACGTATGTACTTTAAGAACGTACATTAAGTACATTAGAGCAGAGTGTCTATGGGGCAAGATAATGGGAATGGAGATTGGAGGATCACATGGGAAAACAAAGTGAAACAAAAGAGAGATTTGTGTCAGCCAATCTCTGACACAGTGAGCCATGAATGAGGACCATGATTGACTCAATTCTGTGTACTTGACAAAAACATTTTTAAATGGGGTTTGGAGTCATAGTTATTGATGTTAGGATAAACCAATATATCTAAACAACCAGTCCTATCTAAAGATAAAATTCATCGGGGCACCTGGGTAGGTCAGTCAGTTAAACATCCAACTCTTGATTTTGGCTCAGGTCATGTGAGCTGGAGCCCTGCACTGGGCTCTGTGCTGACAGCAGGAGCCTACTTGGGATTCTCTGTCTCTCCCTCCCCCATACTCACAATGCTCTCCCACTCTCTCCCTTTCTCAAAAAAATAAACTTAAAAAAAATTAAGGGGTGTGTGGGTAGCTCAGTTGGGTAAGCGTCACACTTAGGGTCAGGTCATGATCTCACGTTTCAGGTCATAATCTCATGGTTCATGAGTTTGAGTCCCTTGTTGGGCTCTGTGCTGACAGCTCAGAGCCTGGAACCTGCTTCAGAAACTGTGTCTCCTTCTCTCTGCCCCTCCCCTTCTCTCTCTCTGTCTCTCTCTCTCTCAAAAATAAACATTAAAAAAGTTATTTTTTAAAAAAGATAAAATTCATCTGTGACATTGTAAAAGACAAATAATAAAAAAATTATAGATTGGTGAGATCCTTAAGCCATAATATTTATAGTCAAGCATGATTTGGAAATCTTAAAAATCTTACATTGAAAATTTTTATTGGTAAAATCTATTTATGATTCTGATTACATTAAAACACATGGGGGGGAAAAGAAAGAAAAACAATCACAGTAAGTAAAGTCTACCTGAATTCACCACAGCAACAGTGCTCACACAGCACATTTAGATCTAACTTGTGGAATCAGCGTTATCCCTTAGATAGTCATCAATTCCTGCAACAGGCAGTTAACATCAGGTAGGGGTTTCATTGCTTTGCTAAATGTCTGCTTTGCTACAATCCATGGGTATGGATTGTGCAAGCTGAGAAGAAAAGCAACTATTTATATATAAATTCTGCCTCAATTATCTGTTTAAGGTGAAAGAGTGGGGTTTGATCTGAATGAAAACAACGTCACGTCCAGGTTCACTTTATATGGATCAGAAATAGCTACACTGTACGTTGTCTGATAAAAGTTTGAAAAATTCTGTGAAATGTAAATCACGTTGTTAAAAGCAACTAATCAAAGCCATTCTGAGTGATTCATAATGGTTTTCCAACCAGATGCTAATATGGAGACAAGAGAGTCTCTGTGACTTTTACCATTCTAGTATCTTTTAGAATACTTTGGGGCACCTGGGTAGCTCAGTCAGTTGAACCTCCGACTTCAGCTCAGGTCATGATCTTATTGCTCATGGGTTCAAGCCCTGTGTTGGGCTCTGTGCTGACAGCTCAGAGCCTGGAGCCTGCTTCGGATTCTGTGTCGTCCCCTCGCTCTGCCCCTCCCCCACTCAGGCTCTGTCTGTTTCTCAATAATAAATGTTAAAAAAATTGAATACTTCACTGTTATTTCCACTTCCAATGAAAATATGTACATACTGATTAAATAATTATAGTTACAAAATCTGATACATTATATTACTCACATAATAGAAGCAATTTTTAAAATGTTTTGACCTAGGTCTTCACTGGTAAGGAAGTTGAATTAAATAATATATTAAAATGGCTAGTACTAATTTGTTTTTTCAGCAAATACATCTTGGGAACATCATCTCTTTTTAAATCCATTATCTCTACTTATTTTATCATTACTTACAGGAATGCCTTGAGAAGTTACTGGAATCACGCAAATAATTATAAATGAAGTGAATTCTTATAAGGAGAATAAAAACTCATTTGAAGATAATCCATGTCCATCAACCATATCATTTTCTCAGCATTATAAAAAATTGCTGAATTGAGAAAAAAGTTACACATAATAAATTATAGACATCAACCACTATGAGAATTGACCAACAAATTAATACACACAAATTTATCACTTTAAACTAGTTATGCGAAGCTACACAATGAAAATGAATATACAGCAAAACACACCAACTAAAAAGCTCCAATGACACATAAACTTCAAAATGTGTATTTTTAGGAAATGAAAGCCAAATTTAGGTAACAATTCACTGACCATACACACACACACACAAAAGTAGCAAAACCCTGGGTATTCACCATCGTCTCAAACAATTTATTTGACAAGAATTATAAACCAAATCAAACCATATTTATAAGTGGCCATGTAGCCATATTTTATGGTTTGGCACTATGTAGATAAAACCACAGGTAGGGGAATTAAGAAATTTTCTTCCTATTGTCTAATATTTCTCTGTTAGGAGATTGTCTACAAATGGGGAGGAAGAAAAATCTAGAAGATGTATTACATGTTACCTATTTTTTTAACACTAAAAACTGTACACATACCAAGCAGCTTATCAGACCGTTAAATGGTCACACCAGAAAGCTTATTTGAAATTTCTACAATGAATGCCCGCCTTAAAAGTTTTAAAAAAAATACTGAGAAGTACTGAAAAATTTTTGTTGGGTTTTTTTTTCCCCTCTCCCCTTTGCAACAGAATGAGGGAATGAAGCATTTTTCTTGGACACTGAGTATAATTATAACTAATCATCTCCTTCTCCTTGGAGCAACATTCGTTGACGTTCCTTCATTTTAGGGTGGCTGGCTGACACAATTCAAATATAATTACTCTTCTTGCATGATAAACTCCAGCACCGTGAGCAAATACAGTATGTCTCATTGTCAAGTATGGCTAGACAGCAGCAGTGTAATATAGACCTTTCAAGCCCTAGTGTAGCCCCCTGCCTTTGAAATCTGTGTGAGATGACAAAACTGACTTTCATTTCCCTTGGACTTTCTCAAGGTATCCTTATTAAGAAAAAAAAAAAGCCTAAAACCCATAAATTTAATCTACTGCCTGCCAATCACAATGGTTTCTGCTGTCAGACACTCATGATACATAACCACAAAATTTAAATGTTATTGTTTCATACAAGAAGAAAATGTTGCTCATGACTACCCCAAAGAGTCATGTGACAATTCAGTGTGTTTCCTTTGTTTGCCTCTTCCACCACTGAACAATAGCAAGAGCAGGGAACCTGTAACTGATGGACCAAATGTGGAAGGAGCCACACAGTAATAAACGTGAAAGTAGATCATTTTTTCCCAGCCATCTCGTGAGAGACAAGTGCATGATGAGAGAAAGTTCCTTTCCTAACATGTGTTCCATTTCAGATTAATAGTAATGCTCGTTTATCTCATTCTCAAATGACTTCTAACTTTTAAGAAATCAAACTCATAATTGGATGATCACTGGAAAACAATGTTCACCAACTTTTGAAAGAGAAACAGTAACAATAGTGTAAAAAAAAAAAAGAACTAAGAACATCACATAGTCATGAACGCTGAGTTTCTGGAAGAAACAAAAGCTTGAAATTTAAAATGAAAATTTTCAGCACGGCCTACCAAACCCAAAGAACTATGTTTTCGTTAACATGGTAAACTATATGGCTTGCTCTCATATGCTCGGATTAGTGGTTTTAAGAAAAACATGTTACTAGGGATGGCCACAAATACAAACTTGACATTTTGTCCCTTATTGAATTATAGTGAAAAATCAAATGAAATTTTTACCTAGTATTTTCTAGGACAGTGTTTTAAACAGGCCTTCTAACACTGGATGTGTTTTCATCTGAGTATAGTAAACTTCCTTTCTCTAAGTATGCAACATTGTACATGGAACCACATCACATCACTGTGTGCTTATCTCAGGCTACCATGGGGACAATTACAGGCAGCTGGCTCTTTATTCCTTGACCTTCAAAAATTATTTAAAGTAACTATTGACTGTTTTCATTAGTAGTGGACAGACTTAGCAAACAAAGAATCAGATGCTGATGATGGGTTCTTGTTTCTTGGGTGGGAAAACAACTTGGCTTAGCACATCCCCCGGCCTCATTCCTCCATGATGGGAAACAGTGGCATCTAAATAAAGTTATATCAAAATGAAAACAACTTTTGTTTGCTCTGCACATATGAGCAAACCCTCGGCAATTTTTCCTTCCAAAATAGTCAAAATCCTAATACACAATTCAGATGCAGAAAGAGTCCACTCTAGCCACCCAGAAATGATCAAGTATATGTGGCTAGCAGCAACTGAAGGAAACATATATGAAACAACACGGAACCGTTGATCCTGTATTTGCAAGTGTTGATCAGGTTGTTATAAGAGAATGCCAGCTGTAGAAAATGAATACAGAGTCAGAACAGAAGCTCACTACAGAGACTTGAACTTAATGTATTTACCAATAACTTGGAAAACTCAAATTTGACTCTGTGGCAGAACGTGACCTCTAAGGTAAAAAGAGAGAACACTCATCTTCTTATAAAACAAGATCATTCTATTGGGGAAAGTCTAACGGTCTGCAAACGGCTTTTTTGTTTTCAATAGGACATGATTCTAGCAATCAACAATGCAATCACACTAAAATACCTTGATGTCTTTCTCCTTTTGTTATAGACAAATCTTGCACTGAAGCGTTTTCAACAGTAGCCACATTTTCAATCTAACCTTCTCCTTTATCTAGGAACAGGACTCTACCCCTCTGAAAGCCATCAAACCCACTGTTCTGATTTGGGACATTCACCTGATCCACATTTGTCCCTTGGATGCATTTATACCTAGACTACTTTAGGTATGCTGCCCAAATGGAGAAGTCCTCTAAAAGTCAAACCAAATAAATTTATAAACCCATCACGGGGAATCACAAAACATACTTGCTTTAATATTCTTCTTCAAAGTTTAGCAAAAGGAATAAAAAAGAGACATGAATTTGTAATCTAACTCCTCAACCTTTTTTTTCTTAATTATCACAACTGCCCTCAGTCAAATCTCTGCTGCCCACGTAGCTTAGTCCTAAACCCTAATAAGCCCGACTTCACTCAACTGACCTACTACCCATAAAAAGTCTAAAACTCAGCAGTTTGAACTAAAGCGAACTGGTTATATAAGGGCAGCCCAAGCTCAAAAATAAAATAAAAACAAACCGAACAAGAACAGGTGACTGAGAGATTTGCATTTGGTTTGCCATGGTGCTTCTACTCAAAGGCTGAAAATTCTTCGTCTTCCATATTTAAATATGCATCAGCTCAGAAGAAGTTACACAATGTTTCCATCAGCAGAAGATGTGGCACTTAGAGAAAGCATCAGGAAAATAAAAACTACAGACAAAATAGGGTGTATTTGCATATTTCACTTGAAATTAGGCTATGTTGCAGCATATTGGAAACTCATATGCATTGGATGTCAGCTGAGTTACTTTTCTTTCCCCCCAAGGTGACATTGGTGCTTGTCTTACCAAATATGATGCAACTGACAAGTGTTTTCATGTAAGGAAGATATATGCCTCCCATCACCTTGTCAAGCTGAGTGAAGGCAAACTCCAGCACATCCTTTCACAAGTGATTAGGTGGTCGGAGTCATTAAAAGTCATAAAGTTAGACTGCAGCAGTGTGCCATGCATATATATGAACTCATCCAAAGCTGTCCTCCTTGAAGCAGGTGATAGCTCTCAACTTTGCCTCTGACCGAGTCATAAATTCTTGGCTGAGCTTTCTTTCTCTTAGCATACCTTTGAAATCATACTGAACAGTTACTGCTGCTTTGGCCAGTCTCATTGTCTCCTGCTTTCCCAGCCAAGCCTCTAACAACCAGAGGTCCAAACATCTGATTGTGGGTCACGAACACAAAATAAACCACCGGGTTGTCATTGCTTTTTCTTCCACGGCACTTTTAACATTTTCAAAGTACTTTACAAACTCTTGTCAATCAGCTTCCTTGAAGACTGTGTAAAAAGGCAACAAGAAAAAAGGTGGTATTATTTAGCCAGTCTCCAGAAGGAGAAAATTAAGGAACAGACAGCTGAAGTGATGTGGCCAAGAGTCTGCACCATCATGGCTAACCAGGAGCTCAGAACAAAGTCTAAATTCTTATGTTATAAGCTTCTACAATTATTTCACTTTCAGCCTCACCATTTCCCAGTAAATAAATCTGATTTGCTATAAAACAGAAATACACATATTGTAGCTGAGATGTTATGAATTTAAAACTTTGCAAATGTACCATTTAAATGTACCATGAATTCCACTTCAAAAATTCTGCCCTAAAGAACTAGTTCGGTGTATGAGCAAAAATATTTGCACAAGATGTTCAATACATCATTATTTATAACAATTAACACTACAAACAATCCAGGTGTGCAAAAATAGGGAATTCTTACTTAAGGCTCTCTGATGAAATAGTACACATCCAAAATGGATTTCTGAAGAATTTTTAAAGCTAAAGGACATAATGTTTATGAAAAGAGCAAACCACAATACTTAAGGATCTCAACTACGATAAATATAAAAATATGCAGGGGGAAGGGACCAGAAAAAACCAGAATGCTAACAATATTTACCGTTATGTTTAGGGATTGCAGGCAATTTTAATTTTCCTCTTTAGAAACTGTGTAGATTTTCCAAATTTTCCACAATGAGTATCACTTACTTTCATAATTAGAAAAAGAAAAGAAAACGTATAAGTTACCCTGATGGATGGGTAAGAAGGTGCCCTCATTCCAGAGGCCTCTCGAAAATCATCTCAACACAGACTACTCAATATTAAGCAATCTAAATGCTTTCTAAAATTTATCACAGCAATGTACTCACTCAGCATGTAGTCAATGCTTGACCTGAGTACATGAGCTTTGTCTCATTATGGATCTGATATAGTGGCCAATGTACTTTTAAGACATGGTATCTGAATGGACGATGATGCGCCAGAATGCTTTTCTAGAAAAATTTCATTTCCCTATAAATGTCTAAAAGTTTGTTCATCCAGCATAGATTGGATGTAATCATAACCGAATAGTGTGGTGAGGAAGGAGGAGTTGAAAGGCTCATTTCAAACTCTCCAACTTTAATAAAACAATTTTGAACTTTGAGCACTACAACAATCAAGAACAACTGCTCTCCAGCTAATCAACGAGACAAAAGTCAACTCATTTCAGTCTACATAAAGGTCATTAAAAGAAAAGTTTTTAACCATCAGACATTTAAAAAGATTAAAAGCCAAGACTGGGATGCATGTGTCCCTGTGTAATCTGTTATATTTCATTTTCCATTATTCTAAGCCAACAACAAAATATAGAAAGGCCCATGCTATTGACTATGTTAATATGATAAAAACAGAAAAATCTGTATGCCTACCAAGCAGACTATACATGTGTGAAGAACTTGATTCTTTGCACCAAACATATGGATATAACTTTCAAGCCCACCATCATCATCATTATATGGAGCAGACAATTAGTTGAAGTAAATTTCTTGCTCATGACTCTACAGTTGAAATATTTTAAGTATTCAAGCATATCAAATATGTGACTGAGAAACTTTTAGAAGAGACTAGGTTAAAGGCTAAGGTAAAAAGAAAAAATATATATATATATAAGCCCTATATATCAAGTCAATAGCTATTCTCCTTCTTCTAGGAAGAAGGAGCTCTCTGGTAGTTACCCTGACCCAGCAGAAAGCCATTTTGAAATTCTGCCCACACATATTCTGCTCCTACATTCTCTTTTAGAAAAGACAAAGAACTAGAAGCCAGTCAGAAGCTTTGCTGCTGGTTCTCATAAAATCTCAACACTTAATCTCTACAAAAACAATTTATTTTAAAAAGTTGTTATAAGCAAAACGACTTTTCCTTACTTCTTATTATAAAGGCCATATTCAAATCCAGCCCATAGGAAGGTTCTGGGAATCTGCTTTCTCTTGTCCTTATTCATTCATTTTGAATCACAGGGTAATAAAGAGTAAAATCAATAGAAGCTGAGCTTCAGGAATGAAAAAAGAAAAAGAAATAAAATTCTTAGATAATCAAAAAGATGAGCAACCAATCCCTGAAAAATTCAAGTTAGTAATGTAGTTAATCGTTCTGATTAAGAATAATTAGAACAAAGACTTTTTGTTATTTTAATTTTTATACTATTTCCTTATTTAAAAACAATAAATACTCAAGACAGAAAAAGTTATAAAATAAATAACACAGAATGAAAGAAATGAAAATTTCCCTCACACTACCAAGAAATAACTATTATTTGGAGTTAGTTATTCCTTTGAGTTTTTACATATAAATAGGACTTTAAATGCATAAATGCATTTCATCATATATATGTGCCGTAATTTATTTAATCATTCTCAATTGCTGGACACAGAGAGGGTATCAAATGTTTCACTATTATTAACTCTGACATGAACAACCCTGGAATACAAATCTTGCTACATATTTGTGATTTTTTTCCCTTTAGAGTAAATTCAAAACAGTGAAATTACTGAGTTCAAAGAGTGTGAGCTTTTTAAGGCTTTTAAAATATATTGCTGAATGGCTTTCCATAAATTTTGTACCAATTTACACTCCCAAGAGCAATGTTTGTGTGAAAATGTCTTTCAAAATACTCCTGCTAGTCTTCCCTTTGTCTTAAAACAATAGGTTAGCTATGGGGAAAGGTATAATAAACACTGAAACAACATTCTATCTGTCTAGAAATTATTTATGCCTTCTCATGCACTCAGAGACAGTGCATATGTTTATAGGGAGGACAATGTTCCCCTCAAACTACTGCACCATACAAGGCAGAAAAATATCACTGACCACACACTTCCACTTATTTCTACCCAAATGAAGTACAAGGAAGTGCAATTTGGATTTACTGCATTCCCACCACCCGAGTTTTAAAACCCTATTATTTCCACTGTTCTGAATGACTTGAAAGACCTAAGAAAGTAGAGGCATTAACAAATTCTGCGTTTATTGTATCGTACACATAAAGTATACTTAACCAACCTACTAAAAACAAGATTTAAAGCAGTGAAGGAACAGGCTCACCAGTCTGGGTGACATCGGACACTAATGTCCCTCAGAGCAAAGATCGTGTGTGTCAAACAGCATCAATTAGTGGGTGCCAGAATGGTAGGATTTAATGTCACAGGAGAGGAAGTCTAGAGAGAATGACAAATGAGAACGCCATAAAAAAGGGGGACAGGCAGAGAGTCAGGTCTAATGTGCATCTTCCCAACTTTGCCAAGATAAGAATAGGTGAGCTTTCCCTGGGTGGGGTTCCTAATCCAAAATATCCCTTAAGTTACGTTCTACTTCCCAGGACCCCTCAAGAGGGTGTTAGGGTGGAATTGGGCTGTGGTTACTGAGGGAGAGTGGCCAGTGCTGCTGTGGTCCTTACCAGTCTCCACAGAAGGCTCGACATTAACCTATAGATCCACAGCATTTATATTGTCTCTCTCACTAGCTCGGTGGTCAGTGCTGCCCCCAAGCAACATCTCTGTCATTCTCTAAGTTCTAAAGCTGAAGGAATGCATCACACGTGTGCAGCTAATTGCCATGAAAAAGGGCACTTAGGTACCCCTGAAGGTCAGATACCTTTGGGAGGATTTCTATTACATGATTTTATTATCTAGAGCATAAATATGAATTGTCTTTATGGAATCAAAGGCATCCAAATGAGAAACAAAACACTGAGATTGGTTTTGGGGGAGGGGGTCTTCATCATCAAGAGAGATACTCCAAACTGAGATGCCCTGTTTACTGAGCCACATAATGTCAAAACGACACAAGAACATTTCTAAAACTTCTGGAGGTTGATTAAAACCTTTTAGCTGGATGTTTCTGAGGGACTACAAAGAATTACTACATATGTCTTAAATTTATGAAGATCATTGCAGTCTAAAATAGAAAACAATAGAATAGCCTAATCCTGGGAGTTAGGCAATGAGTAATGACAAGTAAGTTCCCTTTGAACCAATCTGTCTGAGTCGCTCCCATTTTTCCTCTTTCCTCTCAGTCTGCTGGACCCAAAAAATCAAGGTGAATATTCTCTTTCCAGATAGAAGTCCATCCATATTCAGAAACACTAAACCACCAGCAAAACCATACATGTGACAAAGACACTACCCAAACTCAACCCAACAACCCAAATCTTACATGTGACTCAACTTGGGCTTAAAACTGAAGCAAATGTTTGAGGCAGTCTGTGGATGGAGAATTGGCCCTTAATTACAATCTTTCCAAAGAGGGCAATGTCCCAACACAAAATTCAGCTATGCTTCAAGTATATTCTTGGAGTGAATCGTCACTCAAATGTATTTATAGGGAACAGTCACTTTAGTGCAGCAAGAGAATTGGTTTCTTTCAGTTTACAGGTCCTATCAGCCACCAAATGAATTATCTATAAGACAGGATGCTGAGTATCTCCTAAAGAAGCTCCTGCAACAGAATATTGCAAAAAAGCAAATTTCATTCTGGCCTTTCTTTGATTAAATACTAAGCAAAAGAAAATACTAAGAAAAAATTCTTAGCAAAACAGAATTTGTTCTAAACAATAGTGACTCTTGATTGAAATCAGATATTTAAACCTCAAAGAATAAATATAACTCACACCACACTGATTGTCAGTCCTTGGCTCTAGCATTAAAATGTTTCTGCTGCCCTGAGAGCCTGATTCCATTTTAAGAGTCTGTTGTATTGACTCTGATATTTGTCTTCAATCATTGTCATCTTGGAAAATTTTCTCCATCTTCTGCCAAGGTTCATTTAGACAAAACCTGCTATTTCCATTCTAAAATCTACCTTTATCATCATAAGGGAAAATATATTCATTTTCCTGGAGCTTTCATTCTTGAGATTCCAAATATTTTAGCAGATTTCTTTCTTCAAAGAAATCAAGTGGTTTGTATTTAAAATAACAACTTATGCTTGTTTTCACACTTGTAAAAATGGTATAAACTTACTCCTTTATGAATTAAAGCTAGAAAAAAAAATCACTATCTGCTAGCGTTTGTATTGTCATTAAAGTCCTCTTCAACTAAATATGTATTTAAGCTATACTCACATATAGCAAATCAATCAAGTTGTGTCAAATAAGACAGAATCTATTTTCATAAGCAAAAATGGAATTCCACTGTGTTCTTCAACAGTGCTTGAAAATAACAGTGTGCTATTTAAAGAGAGCTTGTGAAATTTCAGGAATGTCATATATTGGTAAACAATTCAGAACTACATGTGTAAAGAGGCAATTAATTTGTTGAGTCAATGAAAAACAGGTTCTCCTAGTAATTTTTGTCTGTAAGCCAATTCTGGGGTGATGGCTCCTGAATTCACAAAAGCACCAGCAGTTCTGTCCCAAAGGTATCTTGTGAGTGAGGTCCCATTTCTTGATTCCTGCATCCTGCTTACCTTCCACCATCTGGCCAAGGGGCAGATACTCCGACAATAAATGCAGACCACAGCGCAGCTGCTANCGAGCTTCCCTGCTCACCTTCCCTTTTCAGCCTAAGTCTGTCCACATTGGCCTGAAGCGACCTCAGAAGCAGCAGTTAGGGCAAGAAACTTCCCTTCATTTCAAGAAAATTTTTTTTCACATTTGCATTTTATGCAAAAATTCAGGTTTCATCTTTACTTATTCTCACATTTGGTGGGAGCTGATGTCAGGAAATTAGAAGCAAACAATAACTTTTGTTTTCTATGTCTTAGCTGAATGAAAATGTGTACAATGTAGCAATGCATCTTAGCTGAACAAAAATATACACAATCTTTAGGCAAGCCTTGCTTTTTTACATCTCACACAAGAATGCAATGTTACCCTTTCTCGAACAAAATGCCTACATAACTGAGGACATCATCTTTGATGTTTAATGTTTAATAAGCCTATTTTATTTAAATACATCCTTTAGGAGGAAGTAGGAGAATCCAGTGCCTTTATTAAAAGAAGGCTGGGTAAGTAGTCATCTGTCAAATTTATCTGCGTGGCTCACCAACACTTCTTTATTGGAAACATCAATATTTCCACATCACAATTCCCAAAATGACTTTAAAATCTCAAAATTCTGTGTCTTCTTTGGCTTGCTTCTCTCTCGATTCCACCCAGGCTATATTAATAGTTCGCTTCACATCATCTCCGTCTTCATAAATTTTCTTTAGAACATTCATCAGTGTCTCACTGTTTCAGCGTTGTGGGAGGGCTTTTCTCTTTGCATTCTTTTTCAATCTAAGTCAATGTAGTCCCATTGCATGGTCTCTGCTTTCTTTCTACTGAAAATAAGAACTGTACCTTTTTTTGAACTGCTTTCCACAGAGATAGGTTTCAAGAGATTGTTCACAATCATGGAGGCACTCTTCCCATTTATATTCTTTACCAAAAGATCAAAGGACCTTTCTGTGAAATGCACCTGCACATTCTCGGCGGGGACTTGAACTGCAGTTTAGGTAATGTAGATTTCCCCAAACTTACCTGACTGGTCCCATCTGTAATTACTGCTTTTCATTGTATATCGTACTGTAGTGGGAGCAACCACAGCAAACCGGCTTGTCATTGTCAAAGAGTTCTGCTTTTCTCTGTGGTTTCTGCTGCATCCTGTTCTTGAGTTTTATCTCAATGTTGGATTTTTTTAAAAATGTTTGTTTATTTTTGAGAGAGAAACAGACAGAGCGAGAGCAGGGTAGGGGCAGAGAGAGAAAGGGAGACACAGACTCCAAAGCAGACTGCAAGCTCTGAGCTGTCAGCACAGAGCCGACCTAGGGCTCCAACTCATACGAGATCATGACCTGAGCCGAAGTCAGACACCTAACCAACTGAGCCACCCAGGCGCCCCTCAATGTTGGATTTTTCAGCTATAAGGGCAACACATTCTTTTTCTGATACCCTTTTCCAGCAGCACTTTCATCTCTTCTAAATCTCTCTGTAGCTTTTCCAAAGCTGAAGAAACCATAGTCTGGCTGGGTCAGGCAAGGCCCAGCTGTACCCCGCAGCAGAGAGAACAGGAAACCCAGCTTTGAGTACGCTCACCACATGCAGACCCCACTGGCACCAGTCATAGCCCACTTCAATGAATTTTGCTAAAGTGGGTCCAGAGCAGTCCTCTGCACCTAGTGATTCTGGAAATGCCTTCTAAGAAAAAAGGAAACACTGTCTCTATAAAGCCAGGCCATAATAATCCACAGTCATCTTCTTTCTATGAATCTCTGCTATCTCTTCTGCTGATCTCACAGCAGCACCTCACACTTTCCGTCAGTCTGTCACGGACAACTAACCACACATCAGGTATGCCAAGGCCCAGTATGCAAAGACATGCAAGGAGACAGAGTCTCAGCCTCATTCAGTAAATCAGCTCAACAAAGTTGATAATAACTACCAACCTGACTTCCAATTCTAGGTCCTCTGGTCATGTCCTCAGATCCTCGCCCAGATCCTTCCATGCATCCTACCACAGAATTTTAAGGACTGGGACTTGAGCCAGGAAACCAATATCTAAGTCCCAGCTTCATTCACTTATCACAAGCTGTTGTATTAACCATGTCTCTTATTTTCTGCATTCTGAGGCTCTGACATCTGGCGCCTCACTGACTATGCAGAGACTGTCCTTCCCAAGGGTAGCCAACTCTTAGAGACGGTAAACAACTGCATGCTTTTCAAATGCAAACCAACCACCCAGGGTCCGCACCCTTAACCACCCCCTGTATTCGGCTTTTACACCCCAGGCCACTATCTGCCTGCCCTAATCATCCCCAAGGCCGGGTACCATGACAACTCATAGCAGGACATGAAGCCCAAAGTCCACCAGAATTATTCAAACTAGCCAGTCCTAAACTTGCTTCCCCTGCCTCTCCTGTTTCTCCCATGGAAATCACAGGAAAGGCTCTTGCCCGACAGTTTCCTCCTCTCCCTCCCCCTCCGTCTCCTCCTCGTCT
>NW_027527574.1:588352-600733 GCF_008692635.1 Crocuta crocuta
CAGTGAGTATAAAGAATTATGTTTTCAACAGCAATCATCATCTGATCTGTTGGTCTTACCATATTTTAATAATAATAAAACAGCTGTGTGTCCTTGGAAAAGGGACAGAACTTCCTCCTCCATTTCTTTATCAGTAAAAAGAGGATAACATTTCCCTTTCGCAGTGCTCTTGTAAAGATCAAGTAAAATAATACACATCATGTACTGTGTATGTAGTAAGTGCTCAATAAATACTGAAGTTCCAAAATAAACAGATAAAAAATGTTAGAGATAACTCATTAAAGGCTATATAGCTAGAAAGATGTAGAATCTAAATGTCACCCAGATTTTTCTGACTCCAAACCCCCTCCATTTTTCATATAACAGTACCTTCCCCAGTCAAGCATAGTCTTTCCTATGAACATCTGAACATCTGAGCCCCACTCTGAATATCTATCATAGTAGTAAACACATATTGGATGATAGTAACTTATGTACAAGTACATCACTAGGACAGCATGTGCTAAACGAATTGTTTGAAGGAAGGAAAAAGAGAAGAAATGGGAAGGAAGGAAGGAAGGAAGGAAGGAAGGAAGGAAGGAAGGAAGGAAGGAACAGAGGGAGGGAGGGAGGATCCTTTCCATCTCAGGAAAACAAATTAAAATTATTTCTTTCCTGGTACCTTCTTTCGTTCTGGGCCCCCAGTCTACCTTCAAATAAAGGTAAAATGGCCTTATCTCTAGTTATAAAAATCCTCAACCAGGAAACACACACCCAATTACATAAATTTCCCTCTATCAGTCTTTTTTATGGACCCAAAACTTCTAACAACTTCTGCCCAACTTCCTTTCCTTATAATCTCAACCTTCAAGATGTTTTTAAACAATTTTTTAAGTTTTTTTGTTTTTGTTTTTGTTTTTTTTTAGAGAGATTGGCGGGAGAGAGAGAGAGGGTGAGAGAAGGGGCAAAGGAAGAGAGGGAGACAGGCTCCAAGCTGTCAGCGCAGAGCCCAACACAGGGCGCAATCACGAATAGTAGGATCTTGACCTGAAATCAAGAGTAAGACACTCAAATGACTGAGCCACCCAGGCGCCCCTCAACCTTCAAGATGTTTTTAAAACACTCCTCTCTGGAGCCATTCAAGGTCAGTTCTAAATTCCCCCTGCCTGCAAAAGCTTGTATATACTCTAATTACAACTTCTTTCCTTCTCCTGCCTTTCTTGTGTGTCACATACCTGGGCTTCCCAACTTCAAGTGGTCCAGAGACATCAAGTTAACATTTTATAGCCTTGCCACCTTCACAGAACAAACATTAGCAACATAAAGCTCTATTTGATCACTCTTGACCCAAAATGACAAGTAGTATTCTCAAAACCACCTATAACTTAAAAAGGGTTTTGTGCTGTTTTTGTTTTTTAACTTTTGGGCAGAAGTCACAAACTCAAGTGCCTCCAGGAAGAGCAGAAAGGAGTCTTGTAAATGAGGGAAACTGGCCTGGAGGGGATAGGAGTATGAGAGCACTTGGCTTCTAAGCAGCTAGACAACCCCAACTGCTGCTTCATGCTGGGAGAGCCCATCTGGTCAGAGATCCCACATTTTCAAGAAAAGCCAAACATCTTATTTTTATGTGAAGAAACTCCCTAGATTTAAAGTTTGCCAACCAATTCCATATTTTTAAACACTGTATATACCAGATGAAAACAATTTTGTGCTAGTTTTAGTGTGAAGATATCCACGTTAAGACATTTTCTCTATGGTATCTTAGAAGTATTTTCGAACACATAGAGAGAGAGAACAGATTTATGCTGAGGAAGACCTACACAAGAGAAAGTTCATTTTACAGGAATGGAATGTTTAGAGTCATAAAATTTTATGATTTAGGTGAACTATATTAGGTGGAGGAAAAAGAGATTATAAAGGTTGGTTTTTCACCTTCTTTAATCTCGCTTCCACTCCCTTGATGTCCTCACTGCCACTAGCCCTGTCCATGTATGTCTTCCCTAGCCCTCCAAGCGCAAGGCGCCATGCACAGTGTGGTCTTCTTTGTTTTACTTTTTCATGGATAATTTCAACCATATCCAACCTAGCATAATAAACTCTACCTACGTTCATGTGCCCTGCTACATTTTCATTCTTTATGCTGACATTATTTTAGAACTCTTAAGTTGAGGGTCTAATTGTGACCAAAAAACATAAAAGTCTTGCCAATTTTTTTCTCTCAAAATGCATGCATTCATATAGAAAATAATACAAACACAAAATATCAGCTGGCCAACATTAAACAAAAAGGCCAAAATTCATTTTCTACAACTAAAATCAGTTCAGATTTAGATCATGGGTCAGACTTAGAATGTCACAATTTCCTGTGATTCGTGGGGAATGTCAAATTATGGCAGGGGCCAGGGTCATTGCTAAAGTACTGGACCTAGGATTTGATATCTCCTTTTTACTAGCAATTAAGTAATTTCTAATTTTTATTCAATTTATAGCCCATAAAATCTTGGGCTGCTAGTGAAAAACATGTTTGGAAAAAGATATTCCATCATACTTGGTGAAAAACATGGTTCCTCTGAATAAAACAATGTATCAAACTGGGCCAAATCCTAGTAAATCTAAATTTTGCCATATTTTATATTCAGGTATGAAGCATTTTCTAAATTTTAATTTGTTACTACTACTCTGTTCAGTTTTCTTAAAACAATGACAACAAAAGGCAGGGAAATTTTAATGTAATTTTAACTTGTTTATGTTTTTAGCCTGTATTAGCCTTTGAGAAAACAACTTCTATAAATTCATTAATCAAAGATAAATTTCTTTTCTGTAGCCTTTTTCTTAAAAGGTTCTAATTTTATATTATATTCATATCTCTACTACCATTATGACTTCTTAACAAATAGAAACCAGAACTGCTTGAAATAGTCCAGACATTCATTCACTTTATTTTTGAAAATGGAATGAATAAAAATGCATAATTTTCTTTCAGTAGTCTTCTACATCCTGACACATTTCCCAATAACTTCATTCTTCTGACTCTGTCTTTTTTTTTTAATGTTTATTTATTTTTGAGAGACAGAGTGCAAGTGTGGGAAGAGCAGAGAGAGAGAGAGGGAGACACAGAATCCGAAGCAAGCTCCAGGCTCCAAGCGGTCAGCACAGAGCCCGATACGGGCTCAAACTCTCGGACTGTGAGATCATGCATGACCTGAGCTGAAGTTGGATGCTTACCTGAGCCGCCTCCTGACTCCTTGTCTTAAAGAATCAGCTGAAAAAATAATCTTTGTGAATGTAATATGTTATACATAGATTTTCAAACGAATACCAATTGGAGCACAGTCTATACAATAGGATCTTTGGAAGGAGGATGTCAGCAAAATCAGCAGAGTAAGCATAAAATAATATAACACAATAGCATAAAATTCTCTCCCCCATAAAAGAAATGATAAGCAAAAATTGTCAGAATCAACTTTTTTGGAATTCTGGAAATTAACCAAAGGTTTCCAGCAATTCAGGGTGCATTTTATTCAAGAAAAAATGCTAAATTTAAGTTAAAAAAAAAAAAAGACTATCCTTTGCAGCATTTTCTCTTGTCCTATCCTGATCTTCTACTCTCCAGCTCTGAGACAGCTTTAAAAACCAAAGCCTGCAATCATGGTAAAAAACAAAAACCTGAAATCACAGTGCAAACCAATAGCCTGATAGCCACCAGAGGGGGGGAATGAGAATGGAACTTCTTTAAAGCCTCATTTCCCAATCATTGTCATTATTTACCCTGTCTCACAGTTTCATGGAAAACTCCACATTCAAGGTTGTGTTTTGTTTTTTTACCTGACTCAGAGCTAACTCACTGTAAAAAATTTTCCCTAGAAGCTTTTGCCAAAAACAATTAGAGGCAATTCATTAACTTTATGGCTGTATGAAGCAATGGATAACAGTTTGAATAAACAAAATGAAAGGTTGGGGTATGAGATGCCCATGGAGACACTGAAAATTTCCCAACATATTTCTGGGAATCTAGAAGCCCACACAATGCACAGGGCTATGTATATATCCAACACTGTACACAGGCTCAGGGAAGATCTGAGAAGGCCCTAAGCTCTCACCACAGGCTGACTTTGGGACTAAACAATTAAGAAGGCAAAGTTATTAACTACATAATGGAGTTATGTTAATGTTGAAAGTCTGCCCCAACATACACAAAGCACCCTTTAGCAAGGCAGAGAAACACTGAATCTAGTTCAGTTGGTTGATGTCTGACTCTTCATTTCAGCTCAGATCATGACTCCAGGATTGTGGGATCAAGCCCCTGTGGGTGGAATCATGCTTAAGATTCTCTTTGTCTCTCTCTCTTTCTGTCTCTCTCTGTCTCTCTGTCTCTGTCTCTCTCTCTCTCTCTCTCTCAGTGCCTGGGTGGCGTAGTCGTTAAGCATCCAACTTTGGCTCAGGTCATGATCTCACAGTGCATGATTCTGAGCCTCACATCAGGCTCTGTGATGACAGCTCAGAGCCTGGAGCCTGCTTCAGATTCTGTGTCTCTCTCCCCACCCCTTGTCTGCTCACATTCTCCTCTCTCTCTCTCTCAAAAAAAAAAAAAAATATATATATATATTTATATATATTTATTTATATACATTTATTTATATATATTTATATATATATAAAAGATTCTTTCTCCTTCTGTCCTTCTTCCCCATTCATACTCTCTCTCTCTAAAATAAAATAAAAATATTTCTGTCTAATCATTAGCTGACAACTAAAGTAACCAAATACTTTAGTGACCATACATGACAAAAAATATAGACTTCATAGAACTAGTTCAGAAAAGACACTAAGAAAATAAGCAATCATGTGGAAGGAGGCAAATCTGATTTCTAGAGTAGCCATATTATATTATTTAAAATGTCCAGTTTTCAGGGCACTTGGCTGGCTTAGTACAGCATATGACTCTGTTTTTTTCAGTGTCTTTTTTTTAATTTTTATTTTTTTATTTCTGAGAGAGACAGCATGAGCAGGGGAGGGTCAGAGAGAGAGGGAGACACAGAATCTGAAACAGGCTCCAGGCTCTGAGACCCCAACACAGGGCTTGAACCCACGAACCACGAGATCATGACCTGAGCCAAAGTCAGACGCTTAACAACTGAGCCACCCAGGTGCCCCATTACAGCATATGATTCTTAATCTCAGGGTTGTGAGTTCAAGCTCCACATTCAGTATAGAGATTACTTAAAAATAAAATCTTGGGGTGCCTGAGTGCTTAACCTCAGTTGGTTAAGCAGGAGACTCTTGATCATGATCTCAAGGATCCTAAGATTGGGCCCCATACTGACACTGCACAGAGGCTGATCCTGATTCTTTCTGTCCCTCACTCTCTGCTCCTTCCCCTCTCATACTCACTCTCTCTCAAGATAAATATGTAAACTTAAAAATGCTTTTAAATAAAAAATTAAAAAGTTAAAAGTTAAAAAAATAAAATCTTAAAAAGTAGTTTTCAAAAAAAATTCCTAGATGAGAAAAGAAATGAAAAAATAGGGCCTATACAAAAGAAAGGAAGCAATCAAAAATATTTTCTGTTCCTAAGTAAGACCAGACACTGGATTTACTACACAAAGACTCTGAGGAAATTATCTGAATTATGTTCAAACAAGTAAGGAAAACTATGCCTAAGGAAAAAAGTAAAAGAAAGATGTCACCAAATACAAAGTATCACTAAAAAGAAAGAAATTATTTTAATCATAAACCCACAGAAATTCTGGAGTTAAGTAATATAAAAATTGGGGCATCTGAGTCTTTTAGTGGGTGAAGCACCTGACTCTTGGTTTTGGCTCAGGTCATGATCTCACAGTTATGAGATCAAGCTTCACATCAGGCTCTCCACTGACTTGGAAATCTCTCTCTCCCTTTCTCTCTCTGACTCTCCTTCTATCAAAATAAATAAATAAACTTTTAAAAAACAGAATACAACAATTGAAATATTTCCTAATGAGACTCAGCAGCAAATCTGACCAAGGGGGAAGAAAGAATCAGCAAATTTGAAGATAACTGATTGAGGTTATTCAGTGTGAGGACGAGGAATTTTAAAAAATGAGGAAAAATGAACAGAGCCTTGGAAGCTTAAGAGACAATATCAAGTATATAGACATATATGTATATTAGAAAACCAATAATGAAAGGAGAAAAAGAAAGGAGAGGAAAGATTATTTGAAAAAAATGGTAAAAATGTACTAAATATGATGAAAAAACTAATCTACTCTTACAAGAAGCTCAATGACATCCAAGCAGGATAAACTCAAAGAAAGCCATACCTACACATACAACAATCAAATTATCAAAAGAGATAAAGAGAAAATCTTGAAAGTAGCAAAACCAAAATTACTAACCACATACAAACAATCCCAGTAATATTAATAGTCAATCATCAGAAACGATGAAGACCAGAAGACAATGGGAATGATATATTAAAAGTGCTCAAAGAAAGACTGTCAACCAAGAATTCTATACCCAGTTAAACTATCCTTCAAAACTAAAGGAGATATTCTACATTTCCAGGTGAAGAACAGCAAAAAGAATTCATTACTTACAAACCTGTCCTATAAGAAATACTAAAGAGAGTCCTTCAGGCTGAAATGAAAAGTCATGAGAGAATAACTCAAATCCACATGAAGAAAGAAAGAGTACTGGTAAAGGTAATTACATAGATAAACATAAAAGTACAATTTTTAGGGGCGCCTGGGTGGCTCAGTTGGTTAAGCGTCCAACTTCAGCTCAGGTCATGATCTCACGGTTCATGAGTTCGAGCCCCGCATCAGGGTCTGTGCTGACTGCCAGCTCAGAGCCTGGAGCCTGTTTCAGATTCTGTATCTCCCTCTCTCTCTGACCCTCCCCTGCTCACGCTGTCTCTCTCTCTCTCTCTCTCTCAGAAACAAAACAGTAAAAAATTTTTTTTAAAAAAGTACAATTTTTATTATTTTTAACTTTTTTTCTAATATATGATTTAAAAGAAAACTGCATAAAGCCACAATTATAAATCTATGCTGAGAGGCACAGAGTGTAAAAAGATGTAATCTGGATGAAAATAACAGAACAAATGAGGGGAAGGGGTCAGAATTATATAGGAACAAAATTGTGACATGCTATTGTAATTAAGTTGGTATTGATCCAAATTAGACTGTTATAAGTAAATGTGTTAATTCTAATTCTCAGGGCAATACTGGAGGAACTAAATCAAAAAAGTAGTAAAATAAATGACAAGAGAATTAAAATGGTACACTAGAAAATATCTGTTTAACAAAAAAGAGTAATGGAGGAATAAGGGAATAATAAAATGCATAAAACATGTAGAAAACAAATAGCAAACCTGCAGAAGTAAATCCTACCTTACCAGTTCATACAATGAAATGTTATCAGCCATAAAAAGGAATGAAGTACTGATTTCAATACAACATGGATGAATCTTGAAAACATTATGCTAAGTGAAAGAAGCCTCAAGAAGTCACCTAGTCACCTATTTTTATTTCACTTGTATGAAATATCCAGGATAGTCAAATCCATACAAAAAAAAAAGTAGAGTGCTGGTATGATCTGAATGCCTGTGTCCCTCCCAAAACTCATATATCAAAATCCAAACCCCAGTGTGATGGTATTAGGAAGTAGGAAGTGGGACCTTTAGGAGGTAACTAGGTCATAAGTAGAGAGCTCTTATAAATGTGACCACACAAAGTTCAGGAATGGAATCAGTGCTCTTATAAAAGTGACCACACAAAGCTATCCAATCCCTTCTGCCATGTAAGGATACAGTTAGAAGTCTGAGATGTCTGCAAACTTAGGAGGGTTCTTACCCAAGCATGCTGGCACCCTGATCTAGCACCTCCAGATGTCAAAACTGTGAGGAACAAATTTTTGTTGTTAAAAAGCCACCCAGTCTATGATATTTTGTTAAATCAGCCCTAACATACTAAGACAAGTGGGAAGTAACTACTAATAAGTACACAATTTCTTCTGGGGATGATTAAATGTTCTGTAATTAGATAGTGTTGATGACTATACAAACTTGTAAATATATCAAAAGGATGAATTTTATGATACGTGAATTATATCTCAATTTTTTAAAAAATCCTTAGAATCAGGGACTATTTTATTGTCCCCCAAAGCACCTATCTCAGAAGACAAACAATGAGCACTGAATAAAAGACAACTGAAGGGCAGTGCTAACATCATGACACGGCCTGCATGAACTCTTAAAAAAGAAGAGTTGGAAACTCAAACTTGATCAGTATTTATCCAGCCTTTTTTTAAAGAGAGCATTCACTAATTTTAACGATATCTCTCAGTCCTCTAGGCAGCAAAGCCCTCGGTGTAGAGATCAACCATCAACTTCATTTTCATGAGTAGCCATCATTTTTTTTTATTTACTACATTTCCTGTCATCATACTGGGATAAAGCAATGTCCATGTAGTTAACCCATCCCACACTTTAGCCTCTGTTTTTATTCACATCCTCAATTCCTAGAACTTTTCAATAGCATTCCTCATGAGCCACCATCCACATATAGGCAATACTCTGAAACTTGTTTTCACCTAAAACTTCCCCATGACAAAAATATGAATTGCAAAAATCTCTCCCCCGACCATAATCTCCTAATAGTCACGTTTTCTTCCTCTGCACTCTCATTTTACTTGTTCACCTATATCAAAATACTGCAAAATACTTCTATCTTTTCTCCCATTCTATTAATCACTTATTTAGCCTAAAGAGGATACCACTAAGAATAAAATGTAATGAGAAGATAGGAGTGAGGTAGGAAATAGGGTTTGGGAAGTCAGGGAGAGATCCATGTGCACAGGGACTTTTTGGAGCTGGAAAGGAGTTGGGATTTTATGCTATTCAAATATTTTATTATACTGAAATTTTATTAAAAAACATTTAAACAGAAAAATTACAAGTTGATTTATAATTTTAAAAGATTACTCTAGTTCTTGTAGGAGAAGAGTGTAAACAAGGAGGCCAATAAAGAGGATAGTATAGAAATCTGGGTAGGAGATGACAGCATTTTGGACTTAAGTGATGATAGCAAAATTGAAGAAAAATTAATAAAGTTAACATGTATCTTTTAGATATAATAAACAGGATAATTATTCCTTTTTTTAACCCATTTCTTTTTTTTTTTTAGTTTATTTATTTATTTATTTTGAGAGAGAGAGCATGCATGCACAAGCAGGACAGGGGCAGAAAGACAGAGGAGAGAGAATCCCAAGCAGGCTCCACACTGTCAGCACAGAGCTCAAAAGAGAACTTGATCCTGCGAACCACAAGACCATGACCTGAGCCAAAACCAAGAGTCAGACGCTCAAGTGACTGAGCCACCCAGGTGTCCCAGAAAATGATGTATCCTTAATGATACCTTGGGTTTTGACTTCTTGGTGAACTTTTTTATCATTATATAATATCCTTTTCTGCTTCTAATAATTTTCTTTGTTACAAAGTCAAATTTACTTGATATTAATGCATCCGTTTGGCTTTGCTTTGATTAATGCTTGTATGATATGGTTTTTTTTCTATCTTTTTACTTTTCATCTGCATATATGGTTATAACTGAATTTCTAATAGACAGAATATAGTTGGGTCATGTTTGTTAATCCAATCTGCCAATCTTTGTCATTTAATTGACATATTAGGCTATTTACATATTGCTAGGGCTTAAATCTGCCACTTAAATATTTCTTTTCTGTTTATTCTTTTTTTTCTCCGATTTCTTTTTTCTACTTTCCTGTCTACTAAACACTTTTTAATAGTTTTTAAAATATTTCTTTGTACAGTTTTTGAGTGGTTGCCCTAGCTATTACATTATATTTTTTTAAATTTTTAATGTTTACTTATTTTTGAGGGGGGAGGTAGGGACAGAGAGGGAGGGAGACACAAAATCCAAAGTGGGCTCCAGGCTTTGAGCTGTCAGTATAGAGCCTGACTCAGAGCTTGAACTCACGAGCTGTGAGATCATGACCTGAGCCAAAGTTGGACACTTAGCTGGCTGACCCACCCAGGCTCCCCACTATTACGTTATCTCTCTAGCTATGTAATTACCCAGGGACATTATCTAGATACTACATTAATTACATATGTATGTTATTTTATATACATATTTATAATACATAAAATCACAACCCATGAATATCATCACCTCTTTGAAGTATAGATACCTTACCTTCCATTATGTCCCTTTACTATTTTCCATTTATAAAATAATTATCATAAGTAATTCTTCTACATTCATTTAAAACCATATGGGTGTTATAATTTTTGTTTCAACCATCATACATAATTTAGAGAATTTAACAACAGAAGGAAAGCCTATTTTATTTGCTTATATTTTAACTGTGTTCTTACTTCTGAATTTTCTAAGGTTCCTTCTTTTATCACGTCCATTTTAAGATAGTCCTGCTGGTGACAAATTCTTAGTTTTCCTTCATCTGAGAATGTCTTGATTTCCCCTTCATTCCTGAAAAAAAGAATTCTGCATTGGAAGCTCTTTCTTTCAGTTTGGAATCCATTGTTTCTAGTCAAAATCCAGAACTGTTTGAAATTTTTCTCTGGTGCTTTAAATTGTTTTCATTTTAGTATTGAGAATTTTAATATGATGTACCTTTTCATGGATTTATTTAGGTTTATCTTGTTTGGGATCATTCCAACTTCTCAAATCTGTAGATTTATGCAACTCAACAAATTTGGGAAGTCTTCAGCTATCATTATTATTATTATTATTATTCATTAGTCTTTGAATTTTAATTCCACCCTCCTTTTCCTTTCCTTCTGGGATTCTGATGACAGGAGTATTTACTTTTTGTCACACAAGTCCCTAAGGCTTTTGTCCTTTTAATGTTTTATTTTTTTTTTTTCCTGGTCCATTTTTTTTTAAAGTGTGCTTCCTGGGGGTACCTGGGTAGCTCAGCCTGTTAAGCATCTGACACTTGATCTCAGCTCAGGTCTTAATCTCAGGGTCATGAGTTCAGCCACCACACTGGGCTCCACGCTACCGTGAAGCCTACTTAAAATAATAAAAATTAAAAATAAAGCGTACTTTCTGCATGGGACACAATGCCTAGAGGAATCTTCTTGGTTAGAACTTCCTCCCATGGTGAGGGCTTAGGGGAGAGCAGGAAGAACCTAGGCTTTGCCACGAAGAACCCCTTCAGCCTTAGCCACAACTCCTGCTGAAGACACGTACACTGACCTTCAAGGACCACTTCAGTTTTGGACTTTTGTCAATCTCAACTGTCAGAGCTACATGGAAACACCACCACTTCACCTCCCGCAGTGGAACCAGAGACTCTGCACTCTACCTGGACAGCATGCTTGTAGCAGCTCATAGTCTTTCCCACCAAAGCCAGACCAAAAAGGCTGGGAGAGGTGACTGCTCCCTCAAATCAGATAGTAACACAAGGCCACTTGAGACATGGAAAACCAAGGAAATACGATACCACCAGAGGAACACAATAATTTTCCAGTGATTTACCCCAAGGAAATGGAGATCTACAAATTACTTGAAAAAGAATTCCAGATAATTATCATAAGGAACGCAGTAAGATTTAAGGGAACACAAATAGACAACCCAACAAACTCAAGAACATAATACATGAACAAAATGAGATTTTCAACAAGGAAATAAATAAAAATCATTTTAAAAAAACAAAAATTATGAAGCTGAAGAATAAAATGAAAAATGTGATACAGAATATCTTATTCTGTTTGGACAACTATAAGAAAACATTATAGACAGAGGGTGAAAGTCTCTCACACAGAGGCTGAAAGTTTAAGATTAGAGTGCCAACATGGTTGGTTCTAGAGACTGCCTTCCTCCTCGTTACAGACTGCTGACTTCTTGCTGTGTCCTCATATGGTGGAAGGGGCAAGATAGCTCTCTGGACCCTCTTTCATAAGAGCATTAATTCCGTCCATAAAGGTTTCGTCCTCATGACCTGCTTACCTATTTAGGATCGCACCTCATAATATCATCGCATGGGGCACTAAGATTTCAACATAGAAATGGGGTGTGGGTGACAAATATCCAGACCACAGAAGAGAGTTTCCACAGTAACTTGATTATGCATGAGAAAGAAGAAAACAGGAAATAAACTCCTTGGCATTGGTCTTGGCAATGATTTCTTAAAAATGGCACTAAAAGCAAAAGCAACAAAAGCAAAAATAAACAACTGGGACTACATCAAACTAAAAAGTTTCTGAACAACAAAAGGAAACAATCAGAAGCACAAAAAGAAAACTTACAGAATGAGAGAAAATATTTGCAAACTAACCATACATTTGATAAAGGGGGAAAATTCAACATCTATCAAGAATTCATACAACTCAATAGCAAAAAAAAAAAAAAAAAAAAAACCCAATTTAAAAATGGG
>NW_027527574.1:600785-648765 GCF_008692635.1 Crocuta crocuta
TTCAACAATAAAAAAAAATGCATAAAACAAAAAAGAAAAAAAAAAAAAAAAAAAATAACCCAATTTAAAAATGGGTGAAGGACCTCAATAGACATTCTTCCAAAGAAAATATACAAATGGCCAACAGGCACATTTGAAAAGATGCTCAATATCACTAATCACCAGGGAAATACAAATAAAAACCACAATAAAGTATCACCATATACCAGTTAGAATGGCTACTATAAGACAACAGGTAAATGTTGGTGAGGATGTGAAGAAAAGAGAACCACTGTACACTCTTAATGGGAATGTTAATTTGTGGAACCTTTATGAAACTATATACAGTATGGCAGTTCCTCAAAAAATAAAAAATGAAAGCAGGATCTCAAGGAGATATTTCTACCTCCAAGCTCATTACAGCATTATTCATAACAGCGAATATATGGAAACAAACTACTCATCAATGAAAAAATGGTACACACACACCATGAAATTTTATTCATCCTTAAAAAAGAAGGAAATCCTCGGGCCGCCTGGGTGGCTGTCAGTTAAGCATCCAACTTCGGCTCAAGTCGTGATCGCAGTTTGTGAATTTAATTCCCATGTTGGGCTCTGTGCTAACAGCTCAGATTCTGTGAGATCCTGGAGTAGTCTTCAGATTCTGAGTCTCCCTCTTTCTCTGCTTCTTCCCCGCTCATGCTGTCTCTCTGTCTCACTCTCAAAAATAAATAAACATTAAAAAAAATTTTTTTTAAGAAGGAAACCTAGCAATTTACAACACTGTGGATGAATTTAAGGGCATTATGTTAGTGAAATAAGCCAAACACGGAAAAACAAATATTGCATGATATCACTTACATGTGGAATTTAAAAGTCAAACTTAGAGGGCAAGATGGCAGAGAAGTAAGGAGCTCCGTACTTGCACTCGCGCCCATACATCACACAGAAAAGATCTGAAGCCATTGGAAATCTTACAAAACCTGAGAGATTGGGAGAAAAAAGATGCAGAATCCACTGAGAGAGNATGCTGACAAAAACTGAGGACTGATGGATGTGGGGGGGAGGGGGGATGGGCATGGAGGAGGGCACTTTGGGGATGAGCACTGAGTGTTATGTGGAAACTAATTTGACAATAAACTATTTGTGTAAAAAAAAAAAAAAAAAGTCAAACTTAGAGGAACAGATAGTTGAATGGTGGTTGTCATGGGCTGTGGAGAGCCAGAGGAGGGAGATGTTGGCCAAAGGTTACAAACTTTCAGTTATAAGAGGAATAAGTTCTAGAGATCTAATGTACATACTCTACACTTGAAATTTACTAAGAGAGTAGAGGCACCTGGGTGGCTCATTCAGTTAAGCGTCCGACTTCAGCTCAGGTCATGAGCTCACGGTTTGTTGGTTCGAGCCCCGCGTCAGGCTCTTTGCTGACAGCTGAGAGCCTGGAGCCTGCTTCAGATTCTGTGTCTCCCTCTCTCTCTGCCCCTCCCTCATTCATGCTCTGTCTCTCTCTGTCTCAAAAATAAATAAACTATTAAAAAATTTTTTTAGAAAAAGAAATTTACTGAGAGAGTATATCTTACTTGTTCTTACCACATACACATAAGAAAGCTAACTATGTGGGTGATAAATATGTTATTCAGCCTATTGTGGTAATCATTGCCCAAGGTACTCACATCAAAACAACACACCACATTGCACACCTTAAATGTATTCAATTTTTAATTTTCAATCAAATCTCATGAAAACTCGGAAAAAATTAAGTTTCATTTTTCTCTGTTCCTCAGTCCAGGCCATTTCTCTTTTTCTATCTTCTAGTTCATTGATTCTTTCCTCTGTCCCACCCATTCTGCTATTGATTCCATCCACTGAACTTTTTATTTTCGTTACTATATTTCCCATTTTGAAATTTACCTTTGATTCTCCTTTATATCTTATATTTCCTTGCTAAGATATTCTAGGTCTTTACTGAGGCCTTCTATTTTTTCATTGGTTCCAAGAATGTTCATCATTGTTTGTCTTAGTATTTTTATTGTAGCTGCTTTAAAAATCTTTCCCAGATAATCTAACATTCTGTTATTTTGGTGTTGACATTTATTGATTTTCTTTTTCATTCAGTTTGAGAACTTCCTAGTTTTTGGTATGATGAGTGATTTTGAATTAAGAACCTAAACATTTTCCTATTATGTTATAGAACTGTGTGTGTGTGTGTGTGTGTGTGTGTGTGTGTTTGAGAGAGAGAGAGAGAGAGAGAGTGCAAGCAGGGGAGGAGTAGAGAGAGAGAGAGAGAGAGAGAGAGAGAGAGAATCTGAAGCAGGTTCCAGGCTCAAAGCTGTCCACACAGAACCTGATACGGGGATCAAACCTGCAAACAGTGAGATCATGACCTGAGCTAAAGTCCAACGTTTAACTAACTGAGCCACCCACCCAGGTGCCCCTAGAACTGTACTTTATTAAACCTTCTGTTTTAGGTGGATTTTTTCCTCTAAAACTTCTCAGGAAGGTTAAGGGAAAGTTGGCACTGCCGCATTTCTGCTAGGTGGAAGTAAGAGTCTAAGTTTCCACTTAGCCCCAACTGACACCTGCAGTGGGGAGAGTCTCCTCATCACCACTTGATAGGCTGGGAGCTCCAGCTCCCTGTGCAGTCTCCACGGACACCACAGGGCCTCACTGTAAGTCCCCACTTCTCTGACACCACTCTGGTGGGATGGATAGGCCACCTTGTTCAAGCCTTGTGAAGATCAAACTCTAGGTTCCCCACTCAGCCTTTGCTGGTGTGGATGCCAGGGAGCCACAGTTTCTGTATGGTGTTTGACTGGAATAGAGAGCAGTTAATGTCTAAAAGTCTTCTGATTTCCTAGAGCACACCTTTCCTGGACTTTTGGATAGAAAGATACTGCTTTTATGGGACTCTGTCTGCATTCACTGGCATTTCTAGGTTGCTAGCTTTTCAGATCCAATTCTCAAGTCCCAAGTTCCCTAGTAAGTCTGCCTTTTTCTTTCCATCTTTCAGTGGCTTTTAATGTTTATTTTATATGTAAGGTCCAAGATTTTTAGCTATACTTAGCAGGAGGAATAGGGAAAAGCACATCCAGAAGTAGAATTTTAACTTTATTTTAAATATTAGTGTTAATGGTTTTTATCCACAACATCCTTGGGAATACCACTTTATTCATTATTCTCTTTTTTTCTCCTAAAGTTGTTTGTGTAGGAATAACCAAAGTCCTTTTGTGTTGTTCATGCTTAAGCACAGTACATATTCCTGCACTCCTAGGGGGAACTCCCTCATTAGGGGAGTAGGGTGAACCAAAACAGCTTTCTTAGTTTCATGATTCTATCATTAATGACTGATAATTCAAAATATGCCCACAATTCTATCATGAATGACTGATAATTCAAAATGTGCCCACAGTTCATTCTGAAATCTCTTCCCACTCTCATCTGAGCTTTTTTTTCCCCCCTTAGTCTTTAGTGTCAGTTTGATTCTACTTCCTACAGTTTCTCTTCAACATGGGGCTCTGTCATAGAAAGGAACTTCCCCAGGTTTCAAGTGTTATAGACTGACAGCAATGTCAAGTTTTTGTGTCTCCCTGCACTCATACACACATTAGGACTTACAAAGTCCAAACTCCCAGTTTAAGCTGGTTTTCCCAAACTGGTTAACTGCGTTTCCTACCACTCCTGAGTGGAGCCCCTGTCTTTCAAGGATGAGCATTTGTTGATGATTTCAAAAGTTCCTAGCTCTCAGTTTCCTTCTGCACTTTTTTTTTTAATGTTTTATTTATTTCTAGGAGAGAGAGAGAGAGACAGTGTGAGCAGGGGAGGGTCAGAGAGAGAGGGAGTCACAGACTGAAACAGGCTCCAGGCTCTGAGCTGGCAGTCAGCACAGAGCCCGACGCGGGGCTCGAACCCACGAACCGCGAGATCATGACCTAAGCAAAAGTCGGACGCTTAACCAACTAAGCCACCCAGGCACCCCATCCTTCTGCACTTTTAAGCATAGCCGTGTTTTGCCGTATTTTGGAGTTTGAGGCTATCTGGTCATCTAGTTTTGTTGAATGTGTTGCCTGTGGAATTTTGGTCTTACTATCCTAGTTTCTACATCTGTTTTGTGAGAATATTCACGTAGATTCAAAAACTGTTGAATTGCCACATGCCCCCCCCCTCAAATTCTCCTTTAAAATGGATAAACTCCCTCCTCTAGAATATCATGTTTCAAGTTTCATTTGCCTTCAAATTCTACTGAATTCATTCTTGCCAAATCACCAGTTACATTCTTACAATTAAACCTGCTTTCCTGTTTTCTCTGACCACTCCAAGTAACATATTTGATTGTTAGCCAAACAGTAGCATTCAATTACNCCCTTCCCTATATTCCTTCATTCTCAAATTTCAACATTCACCTATTCCTAGCTCCTAGAATGGTGTATCATAATTGTCCATTTATCTCTCAAACCTTACCATAAATAATTTAAGGGTAGGTATAATGTTTTGTTCACCTCCATAACTTTAGTCATAGTGTAATCCCTACTACATTCCTTCAATAAATAATTAATGAATTAATGAAGGGAAAAAGAGGCCTTTTATCAACCTAGTCTTTTTGGCATAAATATGTTCATAAATAATCTTTCATTAATAGATGTATTATTTTACTGAACATAAAGGAAGTCATCCATACTGCAACGAATTTAGAGAAGTACCAAGAGGTAAAATTAAAATCATCTGTGATCTAATAATCCCAATATTCAATAATCCCAATATTCAATCCCAATACTGCTGTTAAAATTTTGAATTTATATCCTTCCAGTCTGTTTTCTGTGTGTGTTGATATATACGTGAGAATAATCTTGCAAATACTAAAATAAAATGTTTTTCATTTCACTTTTAAAGCTATATACATGAGGAAGCTTAAAATGAAACTGTTTCAAATGTGAGGCAACATGATATAGTGAAAAATATACAGGCTCTCAAGCCAGATTGCCTTAGTTCCAACCCTCACTACCACTTACAAACTACATAAACATGAACTGGTCACAGAACTTCTCTGGGCCTCACTTCAGTAGTAAAATGGGCATAATGATAGTATCTGTCTCATAGAATTGCAACGAGGGCTAAATGAAGTAATATTTGTCAAGTATTTAAAATTATTTAAACAAGGGGGAGAAGAAGGGCGGAAATGGTGGGGGAAAGGGAGAGAGGCAAACCATGAGAGACTCTTGAATGCTGACAAAAACTGAGGACTGATGGATGTGGGGGGGAGGGATGGGCATGGAGGAGGACACTTGTGGGGATGAGCACTGGGTGTTATGTGGAAACTAATTTGACAATAAACTATTAAAAAAAAAAAAAGATAAAATAGGCCCTTGCACATAAGTTTGCAGCTAAAGACGTAAGATAAGTAATCCTGATTCTCTGCATGCCTCTCATCATAACATCCTGGAAAATAACATTATGCAGAGAAATTCTCAGCTGGGCTGGAAAGGAAAATAAAAGAAAAAGAAAATACTTCTTCTGGAAGAAAGAGGAAGTCATGAAAGGAATAGAACAAGGAGGTCAAATTCCAAACCTCCATGGGATATGGGAACTGCAGAGACACTCAAATAAATACCAAACAGCAACAACATTAAAGCTCCTGCCCACTCTTCCAGGTGTTGTCTAGGGGAGGCTGCAAACTCTCTCAGAAGTCCTGCCTTCAGCCTAGGACCACATCCAATCTCGTGCACCAGCAGTAGTGCTGCACCATCAGAGGGAAGTGGAGAGACAAGTCTCTCTGATGCTGTATGTGGTATGAAGGAAATGCAGATATTCTTTAATACCCCCATTCAAGGGGGAAGACTGGTGCCACAAAAAAGACCTAGAACCAGGAAATAGATATTTCCAAGGGTCAGGACTTCAAAGCAGAGGCAAGGACAGTTTATGACCAACAGTGGCAGACAGCTGATAGGCCTGATGACCAGGCAGGACCAAGTGCACCAGCAACAGGTTCATAAGAAGCTGATGCCAAAGAAAAGTGGGATAACATCACTCAACAATAGGGTGAAAGTGACAGAAACGACACCCGGAGATCCATGCTAACATCCCCAAGCCTACTCTCGAGCCAGAAAGTCTTATCTATGGAGATACACATAGAAGCCAGATACACTAAGGAAAAGAAGGGGGAAGGGCAAGAACTGTGATAAGTTAAAGATGTGCACAAATAAAACTGTCTTTAAAATAAACAGCCTCTTTGAAGCACCTGGGTGGCTCAGTCAGTCGAGCAGTTGAGTATCCCACTCCTGTTTTCAGCCTAGGTCCTGACCTCTCAGTTCAAGAGATTGAGCACCCCACTGGGCTCTGCACTGATAGCATGGAGGCTGCTTGGGATTCTCTCTTCTCCTCTTTCTCTACCCATCCCCCACTCACCTGTGCTCTTTTTCTCTCTCTCAAAAAATAAATAAACGTTTTTTTGAGACTCTTTTTAAGCAGAAGAAAATAAATTACATTTAATAGGCCAATTAAGTAAGACATATGCATACTGCTACACTGAGCCTAACTAGAGGAAGGGGGACAGAAGCAACATGAAATTAGTTAAGAGTAGTTGAGAGAAAATTAAGAAGCTTTATTTCTTTGTACCACTCAGAAATGACATACTAAATTACCAATTATTCCACAAATTTTTTTTTAAATTTTGGACTCCTATTTTGCATATAATGTGCTACCTTAAGAGAATGTGGGGGGAAAAAACTTTTTTCCACTACATTCTTCCAAAATGTATTTTATAACCAATAAAAATTCATAGAATGATCATAATTTATTTTACTAATCTTCTATAATTGGACATTTAAGTTGTGTGCAATTTTCACTGTCATAATTGATGATTCAATTATTTTTGTTACATCTCTATTTCTTTATATTTTTCATTGGGGAATTCCAGAATTGAGGCAACACACAGTTTGTTATCTTTAAATACTTATCACCAAGTTGTCCTCTAGATAAAGTTCAAGCTCCTTAGTAAAAAAAAAAAAAAAATCTATTAAAATTTGGTATCTGTTTCCCTGCGCAGCTGAAATTCTCTCTGTCCCCATCTACCCCCAAACCATAACCTTTAGCTAGTCCCTACACTCTGTTACTATTAGGACCTTATACTTGGTATTTCTTCTTGCTGAAACACTTTCCCTCATTCCTTCAACTTCTCTTTTGACTGGATGAATTCTCATCTTTGATTAAGTATTAGCCTTAACCTCATCTCCTCCCCTATCTCAACCTTACACACAACTATACTGAGTCCTTTCCAAATGATAATTTCATCTCCTTAGTAAATTAATAAACCTTCCCAACTGAGTAAGTAGTCTTCTTGTCAGAGTAGTAATATAGCACTAAAGACAGAATTAGATTAGTAGTTACTAAGTTCCAGGTACTCTGCTAGCCACTAGAGCTTTAAAAGCATAAGATATGGTCTAATGAACACAAATGTCCAAAACAGCTGATTAAAATTCAACCTAATCAGAGGTCAGGTAAATAGCAATTATATTGAAGAAGTCAAACTTTCACTTTTTGCAGATGACATGATACTCTACATAGAAAACCCAACAGACTCCACCAGAAGCCTACTAGAACTGATCCAAGAATTCAGCCAAGTTGCAGAGTACAAAATCAACATACAGAAATCAGTTGCATTTTCACACACCAATAATGAAGCAACAGAAAGAGAAATCAAGAAACTGATCCCATTCACAATTGCACAAAAAAACATAAAATACCTCGGAATAAACCTAACCAAGGATACAAGAGATCTGTATGATAAAAACTATACAAAACTTATGAAAGAAATTGAAGAAGACACAAAGAAATGGAAAAACATTCCATGCTCATGGATAGGAAGAATAAATATTGTTAAAATGTCATTACTACCCAAAGCAATCTACACATTCAATGCAATCCCAATCAAAATTGCACCAGCATACTTCTCAAAACTAGAACAAACTATCCNGATGAAAACAAACTGAGGACTGATGGGTGGTGGGGGAGATGGGCATGGAGGAGGGCACTTGTGGGGATGAGCACTGGGTGTTATATGGAAACCAACTTGACAATAAACTATTTGCAAAAAAAATAAAAAATAAAAATAAAGGGGGGATGGGGTGGGGCAAAGGATGGAAAGAGATAGAGGACCAAAGTGCTTTGTTACACAGGAAAGCAGGATGAAGCTGAGAAGCACATGCCTCGCACAATCTCCTGAGAAGCTAAAAGTTGTCTATAATAAGAAAAAAAAAAAAAGCACTTATAACACAATACCATGTTTCTCCTATAAATCCTCCATTTTTTTAATTGATGATATCTTGCAATAAATAAAACGTAGGAAAAGAGGTACTCTCATACCTAGCTGGAGAGAATGGAAATTTTTTTTAATGTCTTTATTTTATTTTGAGAGACAGAGACAGAGAGAGCAGGGGAGGGGCAGAGAGAGAGGGAGACACAGAATCTGAAGCAGGCTCCAGGCTCTGAGCTGTCAGCCCAGGGCCCGACACTGGTCTTGAACACACGAACCATAAGATCATGACCTGAGCCGAAGTCGGATGCTTAACCAACTGAGCCACCCAGGCACCCCAAGAGAATGCAAATTGTTATACTTTATGGAGCGTAATTATAAAAAAATTCAACTGATGAAATTTTAGTGTATATATTGAATCAGAAAGACTTAAACGTATGAGACTTTTCATGAATGTTTAATAAAATTACTATATATGTAGAAAATAAAATACTGAAAGCCATAATGTTAACATGCGGTGGGGTTGGAATGAAGATTATTTTTCAATTTGAGTATTCTCGTATGTTCTAAGTTCCCTACAACAAACATCTATACAATTTTGTCAAGAGAAAAAAAACCATACTCTATTACATTCAATCAGACATTTTCAAGTTAAGAAGACAGTTTTCTGGAAAGCCTCCCAATAAGAAGGTAACCAAGGTTCTAAGCCTACAAATTGAGAAATTAGATGCTCATATATAGAATTCAACCAAGATGGAACTACACCTTAGGTTCAAGCCTGAAACAGTCACTAACATACCCCTCATATCATTAGTTTATTCATCACTTGACATTAACTGCGTATAACTGACCATCCAGATTATTTATAAAATGTTAATGTAGACATGATAATTTCTAGGATGTCACACTGTCAACATTTCTTGTTTCAGAAAAAGATGCTGCATACCTGTGGCTTTTACTTCTTGACAGAAAACAAAGACTTCATGAGAAGTAAGAACCCCTTAGTCACAGATTATTTAATTTCCTTTCTTACTAAAGTTTATGAGTATCTTTCAAAGACTAAATAAACTGTTTTCCGGTTTATCTTTATTCTCATGCTTATTTGGCCTCTTCAAAGAATTCTGATGGAAATTGCTCTGCAGATAATTTCAGTTGTAAAGAGAGATTTTTTTCATATACCTTTATTTTGATCAAATCTCTTGGGAGATGCTAGTGTGGGAAAAGGTCCTCTTAAATGTTTCTGAATTCATTACGTGAAATGAAACTATCTGTAACCTTTTCAAAGCAAAATCTCAAAGAGTACAGTCATCTGATAATGAAAGCAATAAAATTGGACATGAAAACATCATGGTCAACATTGTCCAAGAGAACCCTAACCTAGGAAGTTCCATAAACCCCGTTAGTCACTCCCCACTTCCATAAAGTAGAATCTGTCAAGCAAATACAATCAGATTTAAATGTCTCTAATAGCAAACTGCTGGAAACTGGACCAGATTCTCAAGAGCTTTCACAATTATTCACCAAATAGCCAGATACTAAAAACATGAGATATGATCAATCTGGGACAAGAAATACCTAAAAAGTTATCATCAGCAACTTGAGCCATCTGGGAAGGTTTTCCCTTCTTTAAGTCACTGTTTGGCAACTTCATTAATATTAAGCTTTGGGTTATCATTTCAAATGATGTGGAATAGTATTTACATCATGAACAACACAAAATAAAGGACAGCTGGAGATACAGATTCCACTTTTGTTACATGTTGTGGCATGTTGAAATTAAGACATGATGGGGCATTTTCACACTTGAATTACAGGTGACTTGCTACATAAATTTTGTAATTAATCCTATTTTCAGACCTGATACTTGAAGATTACAGTTTCCCAACCCCCAAAATACACAACTTTCTGAAGATTTATGAAAATTATTATCATCCAACAGCAATGAAAATTACGTTTTTTACTACAGAGCTTTCTGGTTTTCATAGGTCTTTGCCTACAGAATTTCAGCAGTTTGAAGGAGTAATAAAAAGTTTTATCCTAGAA
Organism: Crocuta crocuta; assembly: GCF_008692635.1. Classification (NCBI taxonomy): domain Eukaryota; kingdom Metazoa; phylum Chordata; class Mammalia; order Carnivora; family Hyaenidae; genus Crocuta; species Crocuta crocuta. Next base: position 611,053 of record NW_027527574.1, read on the forward strand.
TCTCTCTGAGTTTGCTACTCAAAGTTGAATCCCTACACCAAGTAATAGCATCACCTGGAATCTTATTAGAAATGCAGATTCTGAGGTTTACCCCAGACCTACTAAATAGGAATATGCACTTTAACAACAGCCCCTGATGATTCATAGGCACATTAAATTTTGCATGTATCAGAATCATCTAGAGTATTTATTTAAACATAATTCCTGTGTCTCACCTTGAATTTTTGAATCACAAGGTCTGGAGTAAAAAACAGAATTCATATTGCTAACGTTCTCAATGATATTCATGCTGATGGCCTGGAGACCACACTTTGTGAACCGCTGCTCTGTACTTAAGGATGCTTTGGTTTGGTAGTTTGTTGACAGATTAACATTATATCAAGGAAAATAATGACTGGCAAGAATCTAAGTTGAGGCATATTCCATTGAACAGCTACTACCATGACTGATTAAAATTATATTCAACCTTATGTCCACATAAAACCTATACGTGGATGTTTATGGCAGACTTATTCATAACTGTCAAAATTTAGAAGCAATGAAAATATCCTTCAGCAAGTAATTGAATAAATAAACTGTGGTACATTCAAATAATGGAATACTACTTGGAGCTAAAAAGAAGTGAGCTATCAAACCAAGAAACGACACAGAGGAATACTTAAGTACACATTACTAAGTGAAAGAAGCCAGTCTGAAAATGCCCCATAATGTAGGATTCCACCTACATGAAATTCTAGAAATGGTAAAACTATGGAGACAATAAAAAGTTCAGTGGTCGCTCCAGATAGCAGGGAGAATATAGATGCATAGACACAGCACAGAAGATTTTCAGGGCAGTGGAAATACTCTATATGACATTACAATGATGGATATATGTCATTATAATTTGGCCCAAACCCATAGAATGTTCGGGTGATTATAATGTGTCAGTACAGTTTTACACGTGGTAAAAAAAAAAAAAAATCTGGTGAGTGATGGGAGAGGATATGCATGTGGAGGGCAGGGTATTTTGCTGGAACCCTAAAACTGTTCTTAAAAAAAAAGTCCAAGATGATAGATAGGTAGGTAAATAAAGTATTTTTTAACTATAAAATACATATTTGACCAATATTAAGTACACACATATTGCAGGGGTTGGGTGTTGCCCAGCTCACTAGGACTCCCCAATCCTAGCAGCTCTGCTTCCTGTCCTATCTCCTGGCAGTACGGATGGCTGGACCCAAGCTAGAGTCAACATGCTATCTGTCCCATTCAAATTCTGTCACCAAGGAAGAGTTAGAAAATCTCAAGAAGACAAGGCCTACATTTCGTATTCGTCCCCATCTTGGTTTAGATTTAGATCTCCTACCAATCTTGTAAATTGCCAATATTCTTCCACTGATTTATTTTTCCCAAATTTGAGGAATTATCAGAAATGCACTTATTCATAAGTTTTTTTCAAGAACTATTTTCTCCGTAAATCCTTTTTTGGTTTTGTTCTACTAATAAAGGATCTATGAGTCAGTGCCAGAGAGTATAAATAATGAAAACAGGCACTTCTTATACAACCCCAATGGCCATCATCCTTATTCACTATTGTTTATTGTCTGTTGAATGAAGATTGCACACTCTTTGGGAAGAGCCCAGATAGGGAATCTGTTGGTGTTGGTAAAATGCCTAGAACTGACAGTCACTGTCTCATAGACCTTCCCTTTTATGGGTAGAGAACAGTCATAAACACGCTGAACAAAGGACTCCACAAGTGTGGGGGAAGCAGTGTGGAAATCATCAGGAAAGGGGAATCATGAGGCATTCCAGGAGCAGCAAAAATAATGCCTTGCTCCAGCAGTTTAAATGAGGCCCCCTGTGGTATGGAATATGCCAAGGCTCCATATTTGACATAAGTTTTGGTGCATGGAATAGACTTTTCACTCTGAGCAGGAACTCAGCATATGAAACTGCATCAATAACTGAACTTAAAAAGGAGCAACTATATGAGAAGACAGATGTGTCAATTGGCTTGACTATGATAATCATTTCACAATACATACATGTCTGAAAACATCAAGATATACACCTTGAATATGTACAATTTTTATTTGTCAATTACACCTTAACAAAGTAAGATAATAATACTTATTAATATAATATATTTATAATATATAATAATACTTATTATCATATGCAGGACTCCTAAAGCAAAAATGGTCTGATTCACCACCACTTCCACTATCACCACCATAAAAGATGTCAATGCTTAATCTCTTTAACTTTTCAGAATTAGAATATATTGTCATCCAGATGAACAAGATATTTGAAAAACAACAATCTCCACCCCACACTGAGGTCTAATTAGCACCACACTGAGGTCTACCATTAGCTTCAAATGAAACCCTTTGACTGGTTGTTTCCTCTAGGCTTAAAAACATTCTGAATGAGTCAGCACTGAAACCAACCAATAAATTCAGAGGTCAATGCATGAACACATGGGAAACTAAGGAAGAGGGAGCAGGAAACATACCTGTTTGCCTCAAGTTCCAAGGTAGCTGTCTCTTCTTTTCTTTCTTCAGACACTCACAAAATGTTATGGATAAAGGTGAAGATGAACTGAGCCAGATGGTGTCGAAGAACCAAACCAGCACCATGACAGGCTTCAGAAGGCCCCAGAAATTAAAAGGCCCAAGTTTCTGAGGCGTGACTCAGCAGGCTTAAGCAACCTCCCTTCCCCCTGCCTGAACCAATCACTGGGGGTTGGGAAGTACAGGTTGTTCCCGCCACTTTTCTGGCCCGCTTAGTTTTAAACTCACCAATCCCTCCACACCGCATAAACCTCTCCCGTCACCCTGTCCTATCACATTGTAGTCTCTGCCCATCACCCCTTTCCCCGCCCTGTGATAAAAAACCCTACTCCTCCATTGTTCAGACGGATACACTGCATTGGTGAGGTCTGGGAGCCCGAGCTTAAGCCCGAATAAACGCTCTTTGCTTTTGCATACGTGACTCGGGCTCCTTGGTGGTCTTGGGATTTGGGGGAGATCACGATCTGGGCATAACAGTGTAAACCTATAAATCTCTGAATTTCATCGCAACAAATACCATCATGGGAAGTTGCAGGCAAATGTTCATGTGGCCGCACAATGCCTCTTCTGTCCGCCACAGCTGGGTTGGAACTATGAAAACCGCATCCTCTTGGTGCCTCCTTAAAAGAAATGTCTTCATTCCAAAACTAGACAAAGACCTCACTAAAAAGGAGAACTACAGACCAATTTCTCTGATGAATATGGATGCAAAAATTCTCAACAAGGTACTAGCAAACCAGATCAAACAATACATTAAAAGAATTATTCACCATGATCACATGGGGTTTATTCCTAGGATGTAGGGCTGAATCAATATCCACAAATCAATCAATGCGATACATCACATTAATAAAAGAAAAGATAAGGACCACATTATCCCCTCAACAGATGCTGAGAAAGCATTTGACAAAATACAGCAAGCTTTCTTGATAAACACCTTCAAGAAAGTAGGGAGAGAAGGATCATACCTCAAGACCATAAAGCCTATATATGAAAGACCCACCACTATTATTATCCTCACTGGGGAAAAACTGAGGACTTTCCTCCTAAGGTCAGGAACATGACAAGGATGTCCACTTTCACCACTATTATTCAACACAGTCCTAGCCTCAGCAATTAGACAACACAAAGAAATAAAAGTCATCTAAGTTGGCAAGGAGAAAGTCAAACTTTCACTTTTTGCAGAAGACATATTACTCTATATGGAAAACCCTAAAGACTCCCCCTAAAAACTGCTAGAACTGATACATGAATTCAGCAAAGCCACAGGATATAAAATCAATGTATAGAAATTGGTCACATTTCTATACACCAAAAATGAAGCAGCAGAAAGAGAAACCAAGGAATCAATCCCATTTACAATTGCACCAAAAACCATAAAATACCTAGGAATAAACCTAACCAAACAGGCAAAAAATCTATATACTAAAAACTATAGAAAGCTCATTAAATTTGACACAAAAAATGGAAAAATATTCCATGCCCATGGATTCAAAGGACAAATATTGTTAATGTCAATACTACGCAAAGTAATCTACATATTCAATGCAATCCCTATCAAAATAACACCAGCATTCTTCATAGAGCTAGAACAAACCATCTTAAAATTTGTTTTAAGACCCCAAATAGGCCCCACAAAAGACCCCAAATAGCCAAAGCAAACCTGAAAAAGAAAACCAAAGCTGGAGGCATCTCAATTCCAGACTTCAAGCTATATTACAAAGCTGTAATCATTAAGACAGTATGGTACTGGCACAAGAACAGACACATAGATCAATGGAACAGAATAGAAAATCCAGAAACGGACCCACAAACATGTGGCCAACTAATCTTTGACAAAGCAGGAAAGAATAGCCAATGAAAAATAAGACAGTCCCTTCAGCAAATCGTGTTAGGAAAAATGGACAGTGATACACAGAAGAATTAACCTGGACCACCTTCTTACACTATACACAAAAATAAACTCAAAATGGATGAAAGACCTGAACATAAGAGAGGAAGCCATCATAATCCTAGAGGGGAAAACAGGCAACAATCTCTTTGACCTCAGCCACAGCAACTTCTTACTAGACACGTCTCCAAAGGCGAGGGAAACAAAAGCAAAAAATGAACTATTGGGACCTCATCAAGATAAAAATTTCTGCACAGCAAAGGAAACAATCAGCAAAACTAAAAGGCAACTGATGGAATGGGAGAAGATATTTGCAAATGATATACAAGATAAAGGGTTAGTATCCAAAATCTATAAAGAACTTATCAAACTCAACACCCCAAAAACAAATAATCCAGAGAGGAAATGGGCAAAAGGCATGAATAGACACTTTTCCAAAGAAGACATCCAGATGGCTAACAGACATATGAAAAAATGCTCAACATCACTCATCATCAGAGAAATACAAATCAAAACTACAATGAGATACCACTTCACACCTTTCAGAATGGCAAAAATCAACAACTCAGGCAACAACAGATGTTGGCAAGGATGCAGAGAAAAAGGAACCCTTTTACACTGTTGGTGGGAATGCAAACTGGTACAGGTGCTCTGGAAAGCAGTATGGATGTTCCTCAAAAAATTAAAAATAGAACTACCCAGTGACCCAGCATTGCACTACTAGGTATTTACCCAAAGGATACAGGAGTGCTGATTTGAAGGGGCACATGAACCCCAATGTTTCTAGCAGTGCTATCAATAATAGCCAAAGTATGGAAAGAGTCCAAATGTCCACTGACTGACAAATGGCTAAAGAAGATGTAGTATATGTATATAATGGAATATTACTTGGCAGTCAAAAAGAATGAAATCTTGCCATTTGCAACAACGTAAATGGAATCCATTTACAACAATGTAGATGGAACTGTATAGAGGGTATTATGCTAAGATGTAAGTCAGAGAAAGACAAATATGTGATTTCACTCATATGTGGAATTTCAGATACAAAACAGATGAACATAAGGGAAAGGAAGCAAAGGAGGGGTGTTGGGGAGGCACTAAATGGGAAGGGGCATTAACAAGGAGGTCACTTGTTGAGAAGAGCACTGGGTGTTATACGTAAGTGATAAATCACCAAATTCTATTCCTAAAATTATTATTACACTACATGTTAACTAACTTGGTTTTAAATTTAAAAAATAAATACCAATTTAAAAAAAAAAGAAATTTCCTCAAATGCTGGGTTGATGGGACAGCTCCTCTCTTCCTAGAAGTATGAGAATATCCATCCTTCATCAGGAAGCCAGAATAAAGATAACCTGCTACAAGAAGCTGTCCCCTCCACATAACACTCAAGGAATTCATGAGCAAAAGACAAACAGAACCTCTCAAGGTTGTGATTTGAAGAATGTATTGCTCTTGGGTTATCTGACGACTTCAGGATAAACACAAAGTAGGTGAGAACTGTAAAAAAAAAAAAAAAAAATGGGAACCCAAGTATAGCTGAGGCCTCTCTGGCCCCTAGAGAACCAGATATGTATAATTCAAACCCCCATTTTCATGTACTGTGCAAGACCAAATCCTTCTCCAAGACAACTCTAAATTCCAGGGAGGGGAAGAGAGGGTGTAAGGGACTACTATTGTGTATGGATCACCTCTGGCTACATGCTGTCACTTTTAGTTTGCTGACCACTTCACCATCCCAAATGTGCTCTCTTCTGAAGAGAGCACAAACTGTTAGCAGAAATCAGTAGCTGTCAGGCTGTGCCTGGGTGGCTCAGTTGATTAAGCATCTGACTCTTGATTTTGACTCAGGTCATGATCTCACGGTTTGTCAGTTCGAGCCCTGCATTGGGTTCTTAGGATTCTCTCTCTCTCTCTGTCTCTCTCTCTCTGTCTCTCTCTCTCTCTCTGTCTCTCTCTCTCTCTCTGTCTCTCTCTCTCTGTCTCTCTCTCATTCTCTCTGCCCCTCCCTGGCTTACTCACTCTCTCTCAGAATAAACAAATAAACTTAAAAAAAAAAAAAGAAACCAACAGCTGCCTAATTCCCTCACACAAGTACATTCTCATCCTCTGTCTGTTTTGCTCTTGTGCTTTCTTTCCTTCTCTTTCTCTCTCACACACACACACCTCGATGGGAAATGAGTGAATATGGCATATTTTAAGATATGCCCAGATATGGAAGAGGAATTTTTATTTAAAGACCTCCAAGAACCTCTCTACCAGGTTCTTTCTGTAGGTGGCTTGATCTTTATCTGACTACTCTGCCTTGGGCTATCTTAATCATGCCACTTCCCTTTCTCCTTCTCTCCTCCTCTTTTCCCCTTTATCAATAGTGAAAACCTTTTTCTTTGCCTCATGCAAAAGCAGTTTGGTGATCTCCTTTGCTACTTTGGCTCCTGCCTTCACTGTGTACTTTGGTTCTCAACTCCTACCTGAGCACAGAACTTCAGGGCAGTGGCTCTGGAGTCTGGTCTCTAGAAGAGCGCCATCAGTATCAGCTGGTAACACAGCAGAAATGAAAATTCTCTGACCCCACTCCAAACCTCCTGCATCTGAAACTCTGGAAGTGGGCCCAGAAATCTGTTTTAACACCTCTGCCAAGCGACTCTGATCCATGCTAAAGTTTGAGAACCACTGCTTTAGGGAATAACAGTTGAGGAACTGGCGGAGGAAGAGCTGCTAATAAAGGTAGATGGATAAAGAAAGTTTCCACAGTAGAATACTGCTTTCAATGGCGGTGCCAAGGAGTGGCTTGAAAGAAGGGAAGCTTAGCCACTACCACCACCACCACCATCACCCTAATCCCTTGTTGCTTTACTAATGTAGCTTTGAGACAAATACCCAGTCTCCCAATTCCCATTAAATTGCCACATTCCAAAAAGCACCTTTACAAAAAAGTCTGAGGCTGCCAGTGGTGCTCTAGCATTGTGGTAGCTATTATATATGCTGATAAGATTAAAAGATAGTATATTTTTAATCAGAAAATAATTGTTATAGACAGATACAAAAATAGAATTAGGGTAGTTGAGCACAAATACTGCAGAAACCAAACAGAAGAGTTGACATTAAGTAATTATTTCTAGTTTTGTTTTATACTGTAAGTTACAGACTCTCTTCTGTGTGTCTTCTATAACTAAACTGGAGCACAGAAGAAGTAATATATTCAAAAGATATGCTGGTTTTGGCTTCAAATTCTAACAATAAATCATTACAGATACAGGCCATTGTATAATTATTTTGTGACATACCCTAGCACAAAGATTCGGGGATGCCTTCATACAAAATCAAAGTCAATTACTGCAATCAAACCACACAAAAGTTGCCATATAGCCTGCAGCCTCAGAGAAGAAAAGAAAAATAAGTACGGAAGCGTGTGGGAGGGGAAGATGGAGAAACTTAGAAGGTCCCATGATCTAGATTCTCCTCTACCCCAATTAGAAAAAGCAAAAACAACCCACCTTCACAGTTTAGGCAATTCAGTGATCTCTTGGCCTGATATTGTCTTATGCCCATAATGCCATTGTAATTATAAAAGCAAAGATAGTCTGTAGGATTTTTCTTTTCAAAGATGTTAAAAATATTCTATTTTCTAATATATTTTACATGCCTTCCTACATAATGATATTTGGATTAGTTATACATTGTTGCATAACAAATTACTGTGAAATTTAGTGGCTTTAAGCAAACAAACATTTATCATCTCATATCGTTTCTGGGTTCAGGAACCTTGGAGCTGCTTTCCTAGGCAACTGGAGGTCAGGTTCACTCATGAGGTTACAGTCAAGATGGCAGCCAAAGCCACAGTGGAAAATGTTACTGGGGCTGGAAGTCTTACTTTGAGGATGATTTAATCACATAGCTTTTATAGAAAGCCTCAGTTCCTCACCACCTAGACATCTCCACATGGCTGCTCACAAATGGCAGCTAACTTCTACCAGAGAGAGCATTCTGGGGGGGTGGGGGGGAAGAGAGAGAGAGAGAGAGAGAGAGAGAGAGAGAGAACCCCAAACAGGCTCTGCACTGTCAGCATGGAGCCCAACACACGAGCTTGAACTCAAAAACTGTGAGATCATAACCTGAGCCAAAATCAAGAGTTGGTTACTTAACCAACTGAGCCATCCAGGCACCCCATACTTTGTATATCCTTATCTTGATTTTTCTCAGTCATAATAGACCTTGATGAATGTGGAATCATTTTAAATAAACTAATTGAGATAATAAGTACTGATTTATCATTTATTGATTGTTTTCTGCCTTAGTCTGGGTTTCCCAGAAAGCAAAATCTAAGGTAAAAGTCGACATTCTACTCCTTCATTAGGGGTAAAAGCCGATATACAATCTCCAGGAAGCAAGAGTGAGAGAAAGGGAAAATGAGTCAAAGGAGAGAAAACAAATGTAAATAGTTCATTCAACCTCTTGGATTGTTCTGCCTTCTGTAACCATCTTCCAAAAGGCTGGATAAATCACTAACTTAGAACAATCTATACAAGAATAGAAAGGAAGAAAAAATTATCTACTGGTTAACCTCCCTCACTGACACTGACATTGACACCCTGTACCCTTGGGTTGTCCAAGCATGGGGACCAAGTGACTCCTGCAGAGTTTCATACTTCAGCAACAAGGACATCACAGGGTAAGAGGTGAAAAGCACACAGAATATGCATAAAGCAAAACACTGTCATATTTTTCTTTTGTGAAATCAGTGGCTGCAACAGCTCAGTGAAACAAGTATCTAAATATTCTAGAAAGAGGTAAAACCAAAAAGATCTGAGTTGTCACATAAAAGGTGTCTGACATAGTCCACCCCCTTGCACTGCCCAATCCTCGCACATATATACAGCACCTATATGACAATTCAGGTTTCTCTTGTTAAAACAAAATGCCCTTCTTTGTTCCCTAGTGAAAGACACAATCCTAATTAGTCAAGGTCCTTTTCAAAGTAGTTACCACTTTGGAAATGAATTAAAATGAAAACACAACATGTCAAAATGTATGGAATTAAGAGAAATCTATAGAACTAAATACCCATATTGAAAAAGAAGAAAGATCTCAAATCAGTACCCTCAGTTTCTAACTTAAGAAACTAGAGGAAAAGAACAAATTAAGTCTAAGGTAAACATTAAAAAGAAAAAAATTGGGGGATGCCCAGATGGCTCAGTCAGTAGAGCATGCAGCTTCTGGTCTTGGGGATGTGAGATGAAGCCCCACTTTGGGTGTAGTGCTTACTTTAAAAAATTAATTAATTAATTAATTAAAATAATAATAAATTTCTTTTAAATAGTTAAAGAGAAAAGCATGAGTCAACAAAACAGAAAAATAATAGAGAACATTTTTTAAAGCAAAAACTGGGTTTGTGAGATCAATAAAATTAATCAACTACTGGCCATAACTGAACAGAAATTAAATGAGAAAAAATATAAATTATATCAGAAATGAGAGTGGTGACACAACTATGAAAGTCACAGATATTAAAATGATGAAAGAATATTTTAGACATATTTTGCCACTGGGGAGCCTGGGTGGCTCAGTCAGTTGAGTGTCTGACTTCGACTCAGGTCATGATCTCACAGTTCATGAGTTTGAGCCCCATATTGGGCCCTGTGCTGACAGCTCAGAGCCTGGAGCCTGCTTGGGATTCTGTGTCTCCCTCTCTCTCTCTCTGCCCCTGCCCCACTCACGCTGTGTGTCTGTCTCTCTCTCTCCAAAATAAATAAAGATTAAAAAAAATAAACATATTTTGCCATTAAACTTAAAACTTGCATGAAATGGATAATGCTCATTCAAGAAACAATAGATAATCTGAATATTTATTAAATTTGTAGTAACATTCACACATTCACACAGTGAAAACTTCTGGCACAGATCACATCACTCCTGAATTCTACATGTAATTCTACACATACTTTCCTGAAAATAATGAATAAGGAAGATGTCCAAACTCAGTCTGAGAAGTCAACCTTAACCAGATCTCAAAATCAGTTATCATAAGAAAACTAAAAATCAGTATTATTCTTGGACATGGATTCAAAAATTCTTTTAAAATTTTTGCAAATGAACTCCAATAATATATGAAAAGGATACTACACTGTGATTTTGTGGGGTTTATCTCAGAAATGCAAGGGCGAGTTAGCAGTCAAAAATGAATCAATGGAGGGGAAGGGCACAGTTGGGTAAGAGTTCAACTCTTCATTTAGGCTCAGGTCATGATTTCATGGTTCATGAGATGGAGCCCTGCATCAGGCTCTGCAGGGACAGCAGAGCCTGCTTGAGAATCTCTCTCCCTCTCTCTCTGCCCCGCCCCTGCATGTACACATGCATGTGTGCTTACATACTATCTCTCAAAATAAATACACATTTTAAAAAATCAATGTAATTCACTATAATAACAGACTAAAAAGAAAAGTCATACGATCATCTCCCTACGGAGAAAGCATCTGACAAAAGCTAACCTCCATTATGCATTTTTTTAAGCCCTCAGGAAACTAAGAATAGAAATAACTCAACCTGTTCTCCACAAAAAATCTACAGCTAACATCAAACTGAATGTTATTCACCTGAAGCAGGTAGCAAGGCAAGAATTACTCCCATTACTTCTCATCAGCATACTGAAGGTTCTAGTCAGTGCAATAAAGGAAAATAAATTAAAAGTTAAATTATTTGGAAGGAAAAATTAAAATGCTATTCAAAAACAACATAACCATTTATACAGAAAACCTACAAAGGCCACAAAGTTACTAGAATAAGTAAACTTAGCAAGCAGAGTATGGAGTCAATATAAAAAGTCAGCTGTATTTCTAAGTAATAGCAACAAACAATTATAACTGACATTAGAATATAAATTAGTTAAAATAACATCAAAATATAAAATATGTAACGACAAATCCATAAAAAAGATATACAACTTGTACACTGAAAGTTACAATGAAGTACTAAGAGAAATTAAAAATACTTAAATAAATGGAGAAATATACCATATTTGAAGACTGGAAGACTCAGTATTCCAAAATATTGGTTTTCACCAAATTGATCTATAGTTTCAATCCAATCCTAATCAAACTACAAGTGACCATTTATGTAGAAGTTAACAAGCTTATTTTTATGTATATGAGAAATCGGACATAATCATACCTAAAACAGCTCCAAAAAACTTTGACAAAGAATACAAATCTGGAATATATCCACACCACTACCTGACTTCAAGACCTGTAATGCAGTAGTAATCAAGTCACTGTGGTATTATAGAGAGAAATAAATAAATCAATGGAATGGAATAAAAATCAGAAATAGCCCCACACATAATGGTGAATTCATTTTCAACAAAGGTATGAAGACAATGCACTGAGGAAAGGAAAATTATTTTAATAACTAGTGCTGGAATTATTGGATAGTCATATGTAAAAAACACCCTTGACTTACTTCATGCCATTTACAAAAATTAACTCCAAATAGAACAAAGATTAAATGTAAGAGCTAAAACTATAGAACTTCTCAAAGAAAACGTAGGGAAAGATCTTCATGGCTTCAAGTTTGACAAAGATTTCTTAAGATGATACAAAAATTACAAACAAAAAAGAAAAAAAATCAGTAAATTTGACTCCATCAGTATTTAAATCTTTTGTTCTTTTAAAGATCAGTTAAGAAAATTAAAAGGCAAGTCACAGATTTGGAGAAATATTTGCTAAGTATGTATCTAATAATGGCCTTATATTTCAAATATATAAAGTATTCTTAACATTCAATAATTTAAAAATGATCCAATTTTTTTAATATTAAATTTGAACAAAGATTTCACCAAATATTTGAACAAACATAACCAGAAAGAAGATGTATAGATCTCTTAAGACAAACTTGAAAAAATGCTAAAGATTATTGTTGTTAGGAAAATACAAATCAAAACCAAATGAGAAATCACCATATACCCACTAGAATGAGTGAAAACTAAAAAAGACTGACCATATCAAGTTCTGGCAACAATGTGGAAAAACTGCTCATATGCTGCTCCTTTGAGTGTAAAATGATGTAACTATTTTGGAAAACAATTTTTCAGTTTCCTACAAGTTAAAACTATACCTACCAGACCACCCAAGCCTTCCACTTATTTACTCAAGTAACACAAAAGCATATGCCCAAGCAAAGATATATACACAAATGTTTATAGGAGCTTTAGCTGTGATAGCCAGAAGTGGAAAATAACCCAAAAGACCAACAACTGGTAAGTGAATAAATAAATTTTGCCATATTCCTATAATCAAATACTACTTAGCAATAAAAAGTAATAGATTATTGATACTCATAAAAACATGGATGAATCTGAAAGGAACAATGCTGAGTAAAAGAAGTCACACCAAAAAAGCATGCCAAATGACCTCATTTATATACAATTCTTGAAAATGCAAACTAATCTATAATGACAGAAAGATCCTTGCTTGCCTGTGGATAGAGGTTAGAAGGGAGAAAAAAATTACAAAAGGCGGGAGGATATTGATCTGAAACTTAACACCATATTAATTGTTATGGAAAATATTTCTGCATCTGGCCCAGTGGTAGTCCTTGAGGTCCATAAAGATAGCCTATTGTTGGTCTCTCATGAGTATTTATCAAATGACCATCTCTTTACTTTTGTTGCTAATATACTTAACAAAAATACCAGTCTTCTCAGGAAAGCAATGTGGTTTAAGAAACCTTATCCCAATTAAGTGGTCTATTAACAGGAAGAGTTTGGGAACCATTGCCAATGTAAATTTGTTCTTCTGAAATGAGGGGAGAAACGGGAGTAAAGTCTGTGCAATCCATGCTGTGAAAGCCTTTAATTCTCTTTGACCTGCCGTTACTCAGATCAGCTTGGACCAATTTCAGAGGAGCCTTCTCTATAGTAATAACATTAATTATGGGGGAATAGGAGCATGAATTATACCATACTTAGATAGCTTTAGCATCTACATTCTTATAAGCTACAACTGGAAGACCAAAGGATTAAGACCTAGAAAATTCTTGTTGTCATTCAGCTTCAATTACTGGGCAACATTAGGCAAATCATTTGCTCATTCAAATATCTATTGTGTCCCTATTAAATGTGTATCAAGCACTTTTCTAGGCTCTACAGATAATAAGATGAAGGTATCATCACTGCTCTCAAAAAGTTCAGAGTCTGGTGAATTATAAGCTAAATGGAAAAATTAATATTCCAATGTAAAAGTCTAGCCTAATCTCCAGATCTCAGTTTTCTTGGTGGAGAAGTCAGTCTAGAGTTTTTATAAGATCCTTCTAGCTCCATGAAAATTTGGCATATACAAGACAAACAAAAAAAATAAAAGTAAATAAGGGAGAGGTCTCATCCCTCATGACCTTCTGATCCTAACTAGCTCAAAATGGGCTGATACTGGAACACTGACCACCTTCCAGCCAATCCAGCCTCACTACATAGGTCTCAGGGGGCTGTTGTCAAGATACTACCTAGATTTTATGCCAGTTACAACACAAGGTCATTACAGTCAAGATCGGCCTTATGATTAGACTGTCGACCCAAACATGGTCTTCTCTTTCTGTGCATTGCTATCCAGCTTTCCTTATAGCAGGGATTAGCAGGGATGACCTTCAAGATTCCTTCTAGTTCTACAGGTTCTACAAAACCTTGGTTATGTGCATATTTGTTTAGTCTCCTGCAGGAAGTAAAAGCATGGGCTCTGCTCAAAGGCTAGTGGGGAAGCTGGCAAGTAAGAAGCCACATTTCGGTACTAGTGAAAGTGTTATAATCACTACTGGCTCAGAGTGCTTTGAGTTCATGCAGAAAGGGGCACAAAGGGCAGGATATGAAAGAAAGACAGGGAGAGCTTTCAGGAACAGGCAACATGGGAAGGAATAAGCATACTAAAAATAACCAAAAGTCTAAAATTGTTCAAGTTGCAACACCTTTCTGTTCATAATAAGACTCTTGGGTGTAACTACTATATTAATTAGGCACTCACTACATCTGGAGAGAATGTGTACCTCCTGTGGGAAAGTTGATGAGGGAGTTTCAACCTTACATGCTCCTCTTGGCGATAAAGACAGAATGATAATCCCTAGACCTGTTCCTCTCAATCTTAAGCTTTAATAAGAATCCTCTAGAAGTCTTACTTATCAACACCCAGATTCTAGGGACCTATATCCTTAGGACCCTGTCCCAAAAGATTCTAAATCAGTAGGTCTAGGATGGGGCTGAAGAATTTGCATTTCTAATAAAACCCCAGATGGTGTTGATGGTGCTGGTCAATGCTGAACCACACGTAGAGTTGTACTGCTCCAGAGCAATGGTTCTCAAATGTTAGCCTGTTTCAGAATCACTGGGACAGCTTGTTAAAACAGAGGTTGCACCTGAGCCCTACTCCCAGAGTTTCTGATTTAGTAGGCCTTGGGTAGGGTTTGAGAATATCCATATCTAACAAGTTCCCAAGTGATGCCCGTGCTGCCTGTCCTAGGACTGCTCTCTAAATATCATTGCCTAGAGGAACTTCCTGCATGACAGTGTTTTTTGTCAACAATTGCCCTGACTCCTAGAAATCTTTTTGAAAGATATACTGGAGCAGTAGACAGCAGATGTAGTCTAGAGTCAAATATAAGGTAGAAGATATCAATGGGAAAGAAGAGATAATCGGTAGAGACCAAGTGGATGGAGACAAGAAAACCTTTTTAAGCACACACCAACAAAGTGGTAAAGTAGAAAGACTTTTTTTTTTAATCACACAGACATAGGTTCAAATCCCATGTATAGAGCTATCTGGTGGAAGACACATTTTAAACCCTTTTCTCACCTGCAAATGGGAATAGTGATTTTTAAATAGGATTCTTGTGTGTGTTCCCTGCAAGGAATATATTTAAGCACTTAATATATAATAAGAAGCAATAATAGTGCAGCTCCTTGTACATGGTCATGAATTTTAGAGCATACAAGGAAGAACTTGGATTGTTTTCCAAACAAGTGTTATCAGATTTCAGTCAAGTGTTCACACATTCCAAAATGTGTGAGATTCTTCTCAGTTAGATTTCTTCTCAGTAGAGATTAAGGCTAGATGGCTTTAGGTCCTCTTCCTTTGAAGATTAAGAAAAAAAAATGCAACTAAGAGCTTAAATAAATGAAAGCACATCTGAAGTATATTATCATTCCCAAAGCAGAAGAAAACAGTGTCTGATAGAACTTGGTCCAATCTGGCTTCATGAGAATTGGAAACTGACATGAAATCCAGTGCTGATTTCAAGCAACAAGTTAGGCTGAACATCTCCACCTACCACCAGTCCCTCTACATTTACCTCTCCTCTCCCACCCCAAGGAAAATTAGCTCCCTGTGTTGGGGTTTGGGATATAGGCATTTCCAGTGATTTACAGGTGAATAGTAGCACTCTTCAAGGTCCAGTGTGTGGAGAAGGGAGCAAATATAAGTCCTGTTCTCACTCTAGCCTTCTGGTCTCCCCAGCACTGGCATGCTAAAATCCAGGTTGAAATGATTTAGGTTTTCTGCCTACTCACTCCAAGCAAGGTTCACATCACACATAAATAAGGTGTCCGTACTGTCAACATGGCATTCATGTTCTTGTGCCAGGTTTTATTTTGATATTCCCGAAGTCCTCAATTCTTTCCCAACTATTGTCTGCCTTCCTGAAATAGTGCTTATTTGACCCAGGAGTCTGTTCCTGGCAGCATCAGATAGGAAGAACTTTATGACGTATTTGTACCACTGACACACTATGACAAGGAGATAAAGGAAGTTCCCTGGTCCCACCATTTCAACCAATGATCTACAAACTTCTAAGCTTTTATTACCCCCTCTGAGTAAAGACAAGATCACAAACCAATAGCCTTTGTTTCTATTTTTAAATCTTTATTTTCTATAACAAAAGTATACCTATGTCCTTTTAAAAATATCAAGTTAAACCAAAATGTTTATAATTAAAGTGATCATATAATTCACTATCCAAACTGGGATACTTTTGTCTGGCACAAATATTAAACCAAATGGGATATGGAACATGAGGCATAAACCAGAACTGTCACAGAGAAACCAATATATATTGTTCTACTTCTAATGAAAAACAGCAGTTCCTGACTTTCTCCAAAATTTGATCTCATTCTCTACCATCATTGTTAACTCTTTTATAGCTATTTCTCCTAGAAAATGTCTCCATTTTTCCAAATAATATAATTATATGGCTACTTCCTGATTAACTAATTTTACACTGCAACTATTGATTTCCTATTATGACAGAATAGGACTGAGTGCTCATACCATTGATCCCCCTTCTGCCTCCTCTTAATATAATTATTTTACTATTTTTAGATGAATAATGTTTACAAAATTAACTATGTAAATACTATTCACTGCAAAATCAAGTAATATAAAAGCATTTTATTAAGTGATTATAACTCCTTTCTTATACCCTTTATACCTTTTCCTGAATTTAATACGTGCCTTGTTTCCTGATTTACATAATTTTCAGTCCACATATCTTCATTTTTTTCCAAACTCTCTACCATATCTGTGATCTGTGTGTTCTCCCCACCCTCACCCCATGCACTATTATATTCTATATTCTATCAAGCCCCGTTTATTTCCAGACCATCTCCTTCCTGGAGCCCCCAAACCTCTTGCTCCAATCTGAACCAATGGCTGCTGCCCATGTGTCATCCTGAATTTTTTTTTATTCCTCTTTTGAGTTCTAGTCACTGTTTTTTGAAAACGAGGTCTTCCTTTTCTTGATTCATTTTTCATTGTGATGAAACAAATTCACTGGACACTTTGAAAGAATGCATGGGGTGCACCTGGGTGGCTCAGTCGGTTAAGCATCCGACTTCAGCTCAGGTCATGAATTCATGATTGGTGAGTTCTAGCCCCACATCAGGCAGGAGCCTGCTTCAGATTCTGTCTCCCTCTCTCTTTGCCCCTCCCCCTGCTCATGCTCTGTCTTCTCTCTCTCTCTCTCTCTCTCTCAAAAATAAATATTTATAAAAAAGAATGTATGAGTGCATGAATCTTCACATATATGAAAATGTCTTTATTTTAGCTAATATTCTACTGATAATATGACCAGATATGGAATCAATTGTAGGCAGGAAATCACTTTCAATCCAAATCGTGAAGTTTTCTATTGCCTTCTAGTACCTGGTAAGGCAATAAATTAGATGCTACTCTGAAGCTTATGCCTTTTTGGGTGAGGTGATTTTACTTTTCCTCTCCAAAAACTTTTAGAATCTTCTTCTATATTCCTGGTCCATCATTAAGTGCTTTGGAGTGAATCTTTTTCAGTCCTGGCTACTGGAACCCACTGGACCCATATCCCTTTGTTTTTAGAAGTATTTTTCTATTCATTTGTAATGATTTTCTACTTTAAAAAAAATATGTTCTTTATTTTTAGAACTCCTATCATTCAAACTCTGGATATCAGAAATATACTCTGGTCTTTCATGATTTTTATAAATAATCAATCTCTTTCTCTCCATTTTCACTCTCTGGGAGGGTTCTTTGACTATCTTCCAACCATTTACTTAATTCTTTTTTTTTAACGTTTATTTATTTTAAAATTTTTTTAACATTTATTTATTTTTGAGAGACAGAGCATGAGCAGGAGAGGGGTAGAGAGAGAGGGAATCCTTAACAGGCTCCAGGCTCTGAGCTGTCAGCACAAAGCCCAAAGCATGGCTTGAACCCATGAACCATGAGATCATGATCTGAGCCGAAGTCGGGAACTTAACCGACTGAGCCACCCAGGCGTACCTACTTAATTCTTTATTTTAGCAATTACATATCAAACTTGCAAAACTTCTATCTCTTTTTTCTAATTTCTCCTTCATTGTTTTCTGACTGTAATATTTCTGAATTGCAGAGTGGAATGCTCCTTCTGTTTCCTGAATTACCTTTGTTTCTTTGGGTTCATTTCATCTGTCTATTTTTGTCTCTGTTTCTGAAAGGAAACTTTCTTCAAGTGGACAGTGGTTCATAACTATCCATTCATGTTTAACAATAAGACACTAAGACTCCAAGGGTATGATTGGAAAGTCTCTGATTACAAATGAGGATCACTAACTAGAACTTTAAGGCATTCTGGAGTAGAACTTCCCTTTAGGCCATACTAGGAGCCCCCAGTGTCAGTGTGTGATTTTTCCAGTTATCTCATGCTGCATAATAAGTCATCCCAAAATGTAGTGGTTTTTAACAAAAACATTTATTTTGCTTATGAATCTGGAATTGAAGCAGTGCTCATCAGGGACATCTGGTCTCTGCTCTACTTGGCATCATCTAGAGCAGCTCAAGGGCTGGGGCTGCAACCCTCAAGGCTCCTCAGACACCTGTCTATCTCTATGCAATCTCTGCACATAATCTCTCCAGTTTGGCAGTTTCAGGAAAGCAGAAATCTTACACATTGGCTCAAGGTTCTCAAAGCATATGAACTGAGAGACAGACAGAGAGACAGAGAGCTCTCCAGATAAAAGCTATAAAGCTCTATCCCTCTTATTGTATGGCCCCAGAAGCTGCAGAGCATCGCTGTAGCCATACTGGCTGCAGCAACACACTGATTCCCAGATTCAAGGGGAAGGTGCAGAGACTGCACATCTCAGCATCTCCATGGGAGAATGGTCAGGATAGATGTAGAGCCCACCTCACAGGAGTCTCTGTATGTATATATACACACAGAGATAGTTGTAAGTTACATTTGCAAAATAAAAATCGCCTCAATTTGCTGGTTATTTCTGAAGCCTTTTAATATCTCCAAAAAAGTGATTTCTAATCCCCTTTTGTGGGGAGGGGGATAGACTCTTCCTGCAGGTGTTCCACAAGTAAAGAAGAGGAGGGAGGAGCTAGTGTCTGAAGCTTCAGCCTCTGGAATTCAACTCTCCACAGAAGAACACTTTGCCTTTAGTTTGAATGCCAGGTGCCTGCCGTCCTGCCTGCATCTTAGATTCTGAATACTGACATTCAAACAATGTACTTCAGCACTGCCCTTTTCCAGAATCTTAACCTCCAAACACTCTGCCAGGAACGTCAAGGCTTTTCTCAATAACACTCTCCTTTGCACGCCATGGCTTTCTGTTTGGGCCCATATAATTTTAACTTCTTTACTACCACTCAATTTGTCTCAGGAGGAAGACATGATAAACATCTTCATGATAAATCAGTCATTTTAACCACATCCCAAGGCCCCAACAAGAAGGTGTGTAACAAAGACAGAAAGGCCTTTGGCCTTGCTTTGAACACCACGGGTCCAGGCTTTAAAAGGAAGACAGTGGTAATGGGGGGATTACTTAGCTTTCTTGATATGATTTGCCCTGCCATTCCCTGCACTGTTCCCTGCAAGCAGCATGGAAACACAATCACCAGACTGCCTTTTAGAAGCAGGATGACCTGTCCCCCAGTCTCCACTCTGTTTTTAGTCATTGATTAAAGATTTCAGGCAGCCAATCCCACCTACCTCACTGAGCCTGTTTTACAACACACCTAATGTATTCAAAATGATTCCTATCAAATAATGTGAAATTTCAGCTGTCATTATCAAGCTACATCCCTGACCCTTTAACACTTCTCTAAGTTCTTTCTTCAAAATGCACTGTTGAAAAATTTCTACTGATGTTTTCACCAAAACTCTTGTCCTTTCTTCTCTTCAGTCTGGTAACCAAAAAGCTTACGAATCCCTAACCATCTTCAGTCTACTGCAGCGTTTACAATATATTTGGAATCCTTTATGTAGCTTGAGCACCATTTATGCTGCACACCACTTTGAGCATAAGAGAGAATAAGCTCAATAGGAATTTTATAACTAATCTTATTTACTCATTAAAATAAATTCTTATTTTCTGACAGCCTAGAAATAACATCTACCGTGAAATGTAATTCAACGTGAAAGAAAGAAAGAAAGAAAGAAAGAAAGAAAGAAAGAAAGAAAGAAAGAAAGAAAGAAAGAAACAAGGAAGGAAGGAGAGAGAAGAAAAGAAAGGGAAGAAAAAAGAAAAGGAGAAAGGGAGAAAGAGAGAGGGAGAGGATGGAGGAAGGAAGGAATTTAGTAATCAGTTCCTCAGCTTCCAGTCATTTCCATTCTCTGTGTACATATGAATACTTAAGAACACTTTTTTGAATTTTTATGCCCATAAATGTTGAATATTAACCCAGAACAATGTCTTAGGTTTTTCCTTGCAGTTGGTTAATATCTGTTATACATTAAAGAGAAAACTGTTGTGAAGAGTTTTAGGATATGTCAGTTACAAAGCTTAGATCTCTGGGGACTACAAAATCAAAAAGAAAGAGCCAACCAGGGCCAACACAGGAAACCCAATTTACAGGCTCACTCTACTGGTGGAAATGTTTGCAGCTGCAGAAGGGTCTATGTACATTGCTTAGATATTTGTGGTTTGACCCTAATTCATCCACTGGTATAGCAGTCTGATTTTTTTATACTCATATTTGCAGAGAATACTTTTTTTAATCTGTTAAATGGATTTCTCTTTTATCACTCAAGAAAGGTGAGGACCCACTCCTTCTGTAAATATTTCCATTATTTGGAATAGATTACATTAAATGCACATTAAAATTTGAGGATATGCATTTAGTGTGCCATTTAGTACACTGCACTTAATTACACACAGCCTTATTGCTGTGATTACATTTTGATAGGTGAGACAGGAAAAACACAAAAAGAACTAGAAAAACAATATTCTTTCACAGCATAAAGCAGTTCTTCATCATATTTAGTAATCCATCCAGAATGTTTATAAGCTATGTGAAATGCACAGAATTAATCATTAAAAAAATTTACATTTCTTAATGTCATTTGTATATATGACAATGCTCTAAATCAAGAAATTTCACAGTGAAATCAAAATATATGTAGAACAAATGCTTTACAATCCTCTGTTTTTCAGCCACTTATATTCACTTGCCCACTTGTTTTTCAGATGATTCATGAATGTGGATTGCCAAATAGGCCAAAAGCACAGAAGGCTCCAAAGTAATTAAACCCATGGTTAAGACTGAAATAAAGTGATTTTTTTTAATCTTTTATTTCTTCCAGAAGGAAAAGTCAAATGTTCCTGTTCTCTAAGAGGAGAATACATACTTTCAAGTCTTTTCAAGTTGTGGATTTTAAGTTGTCATAAATAACTTTGAAATGAAAGGGAGGGTGTTCTCAAGTATGTCTCTATATTGTCTGCATGAGCTAAGACAAAGCCAGAGGCATTCATGATGAGTTCCAACTCTTAAAGGTATAGAAACTTGCCTTCCAACCATCCACAAATGAGAATCAATCAGACAGCCAAAGTGACTTCTCAGTTCACCATCAACTTTCAAAGACAAAATGGGACCATCCATAGCAAACCTTGTCTAAATTCTAGGAAAAAGGAAATGGCTGCTATTAACAGCCCTCCCTTCTTGTCGCATTAGACAGTGATGGACCTACAGTGAAAGGAGTTACAGAGGACAGCTCTGTATGACCATTAAGCTATACAAATATGTCCGAGGATATTCAGTACAGGCTAGAACATAAATTTTTATCATTAGAATGAAGATTCATATTGCACACAAATCTCTTAAGTGTTCATCAGGACAATCCACTCTGAATGGAGTTCTAAGTTCTGATGAGCATACTCTGGTAGCCTGAATGAATCATGGTTGAAAAACACGTCTTTTTTTCCAAAACAAGCTACTGAAAAACACCTAATTCATAAATATGAGATAGGAATGTTTACAGGGAACGAAGAGAGAGAAGCTAGATCTGATGCAGCTCCTTAAAAATTATGGTTTTAATTGGATAGGAGGTTTTCATTGCATAGGGTCCCCTCAAGCGCTTCCCACAAAACTGAGGTAGTTATTAATATTTGTAACCAACCTTTATTCCCAAGTATAGTTCCTAAATTTGAAGGCCTACCTAACAAATTTCCAGATAATGCCCACAACACTGGTCCAAGGATCCACACTCCGCATTACCATTGAGGAATGTACTGCATGACAGTGTCTTTTGTTAGTAATTGCACTGACCTGCAAACATCTTTATAGAAGGGATACTGGGGCAGTAAATGGCAGATAAATGCTACCGTAACTTAGAAGACAAGAGCACATTAGTAAGAAAAAAGGGATGGTAGGTAGAAACCAAGTAAAAAGAGAAGAGAAAACACTTTAGACACATACAACAAAGTGGTAAAGTAGAAAGAACACCTATTTTCTAGTCACATGGACATAGGTTCATGTTCAAATCTCAACTCTGGTGCTATACATGATGCTGTCTGGTGCAAATCCTTTTCTCACCTTCAAATGAGGATAATGATGTTTTTTTCTGATGGGATTGTTAAGTGTGTTCAACATGGGAAATATACTACAGCAACCAGCACACAGTAAGAAACAATAAAATAATACAAGTTTCTTATACACAAGTGCATCAACTTTGGAGTACAGAGAAAAAGCTTGAATAATTTTCCCAAATTTCTTTTATTTTCCCTCCTGGTACACAGCATGATCTTCTTGGCCAAGGACACTGAAATCAGTATGGCCTGACTGGATGTCCAGTGACACAGTTCTCAAGAACAGTAAGTTGCATTTCTTTTCCTCGATTTCATTTTCATCCCCACATGTACATGATTATGGAATCATTTCATCTAGTAGAAGAGGCAACAGCTTTTCATTTCACATGAGCAATGATGAACTACTCTTTGAAACATTTTCAATATTTTTTAAGATGCCAGAGGATAACTTAAAGAGCAGCAATTTTATTTTGAGGGACTAGAATCAAAGGAAGTCATGAGCTGCCTTTGATTCAAGTACCATTTTTTCATCTAGGCAAAACGTCATCTGTGTGCTTTGGTTTTGTACATGTTTTTCTCTCCTAGGCCTAAAACTATAGGGATGAATTATTTTCTATTCTGCTATTTCTAGCTGTAATAATTTTATCCTCATGAAATACTATTTGATGCTGAAATGCATTAAGATTATACTACATTTAGAATAAAGCCAATAATACTTAAAGCATATATATATATATATGCTATGTTGCTGAAATTATCATAATAGTCAGCAGTCATTAACTGAACATCTCCTATGTGCCAGACAGCACATGTGGGCTTCATATTCATGCTCTCATTTCCTTGTAAGAGAACTGGGAACATCTTTCCCGAGTCATCAAGACTCAAAGAGGCCAAACTGAAAATGTCCTCTTCACCAAAGCTGACTTGCATTAATTCTTTCCCATGACAGATCACATTCACAGACCATAAATAACACTGTTTAAACCTATGGTTGTTATCTGCTACTGAGTCCAGAAGGTAATAATTGATAAAATGGGCTGCCAGGATCCCAGTGGCCCCTATCACTCACTCTACCCCCCTTCTACTCATAACGGTCTCATCAGCCATGAGACATGGAGGCAGCTCCAGAAGGAAGTGATGACAACAGTGACCCTACAGGAATGGGTGAAAGTGAAAGGGCATGACCTCTCACCTTTTCAATCTCCACTGGCTTCTTGCCTTCATCCTACAAATATGTTTGTCTTTCTGGTTTCCTAAAAGAAATCCCTTTACTCCATTTCCTTCTCGCTTCTTTCCATCCTCTCCTGGACTTCTTTCACTATTTATGCCTAAACATTTATCAAGGTACTCTTACAATTTATTGGCCTCCAATTATGAACAACGCATTTGCCATATATTTTAACCCTCACACAAACTCGTAGTGATAATGAAAAAAATAAACCATGTTTTAGAAAACTTCTTTACTAGGGTTCAAATTCCACATATGTATGAGGACAAAGCTGAGTATCACTTCCCACACCACCAAAGAACCTCCTAGAGATGTCCAAGCCAGCTTAATCCTTTTCTCACAAGACCAGAATACAGACCCATCTTCTACTACAAATTGACATTTTTAACTTTCACTATGAAACTGGTTTATCAAATTCAATTATCCCTTGTGCTTTTCATATGGCTAGAAATGTCTTCATATAAGGTTATAAAGTGTCAGGATCATCTTTTGCAATGTTTCCTTGGGGAACAAGGTCATGGACATTTAATTTTGAATCCTAAGTCTCCTTGCTCAGAGGTCTGTAAGAAGAAAACTTTCAACAGAGGACAGCCCCATGAGCAAGTCTGAAAGCCAAGGAGAAAGAGGGATGGAAGAAGAGCAGAGGGAGATGAGAAGTGGGCAGTTAGGAGGGGCCTCCGTTTCCACCCAAGCCTATCAAATAAGCATTTTTAATTAGTGGCTGATTAGATCCACTTTGGTAGCTCCAACCACTGTTATGTTCCACCTAACCCTAACAACCCAGGTCCCTGGCCTCTAAATAGCTTAAGTACTCTCTACTTCAGGACCCTTCCACATGCTCTGTTCTCTGCCTGGACTACTTTTTCCAAATACCCAAATGACTCTCTCCTCTCTCAAGACATTACTCAAAGGTCACTTTCTCAGTAATATCTTCCTTGATTTCAAGTTTTTAAATTACTATACCTAGACCCCCCACTACTTTACCTCTTCTCCTTTACTGCTTTATTTTTCTCCGTTGCACTGACCACTATCTTCCATGCTATGTAGTTCACTTTCTATTTTTACTTTTTGTCACCTCCTTCCACTAGCACGTAATCTCCATGAGGATACAGATTTTTGTTCACCACTACATTGCCAATGCCCAAACAATACCCAGCTTTTGATTTAGATCACTAAGTGATCTCAAATGTATGTTGAATGAATGGGTGCATTGGAAGTCTCCCTCTACCTACCTCCTCTCACTGTACAACTAAATATTCAGTAATGCAATACACCCATACTTTGTTTTATTGCCCTTCACTTTATTGTGCTTTCATAGATACTGCATTTTTTACAAATTGAAGGTCTGTGGCAGCCCTGCATGAGGCAAGTCTATCAGTGCCATATTTCCAACAGCATTTGCTCACCTCATGTCTCTGGGTCATATTTTGATAATTCTCATATTTCAAACTTTTTCATTATTATTATTATATTTGTTATGGTGATTTGTGATCAGTGATCTTTGTTACTACTGTAATTGTTTGGGGGAACCACAAACCATTCCCACGGAGAGAGCAAACTTAATCAACAAATGTGTGTGTTCTGATTACTACACCAACCAACTGCTCCCCCATTTCTCTCTCTCTCCCCTCAGGCCTCCCTATTCCCTGAAACACAACAATCTTTTTTTTTTAATTTTTTAAAGTTTATTTATTTTTAGAGGGAGAGAGAGACAGCAGAAGTGGGGGAGTGGCAGAGAGATAGAGAGAAAGAGATAGAGAATCCCAAGCCAGCTCCATGCTATCAGCGCAGAGCCTGATGTGGGGCTCAAACCCCTGAACTGTGAGATCATGACCTGAGCTGATATCAAGGGTCAAAGACTTAACCGAATGAGCTACCCAGGTGCCCCATGAGACATGACAATCTTAAAATTAAACCAATTAATAACCCTGCAAAGACCTCTAGGTATTCAAATGAAAGGAAGAATCACTCATTTCTTCAAAGGGATCTCCCTATATATCAAAGCTGTAAATGATTACGCTTAGTGACAAAGGCATGTCAAAAGCCAGAACAGTCCAAAAGCTAGGCTTCTGACACTAAACAGTTAGCCAAGATGTGAATGCAAAGGACAAGTTCTTGAAGGAAACTGAAAGTGCTACTCCAGTGAACACATGAATGCTAGGAAAGTGAACAGCTTTATTGCTGATACGGAGAAAGTTTTAGTGGTATAGATAGATCAAAGCAGCCACAACATTCCCTTAAGCCAAAGCCTAATTCACAGCAAGGCCCTAACTCTCTTCAATACTATGAAGGCAGAGAGAGGTGAGGAAGCCGCATGAGAAAAACTGAAAGCAGAGGTTGGTTAATGAAGTTAAGGAAAGAATGTCTCTATAATACAAAAGTGCAAGGTGAAGCAGCAAGTGCTGATGAAGAAGCGTCAGCAAGTTATCTAGAAGATCCAGCTAAGATAATTCGCGAAGGTGGATACAGTAAACAACTAACTTTCAATGCAGATGAAAGAGCCTTCTACTGAAAGAAGATGCCATCTAAGACTTTCATAGCTGGAGAGGCAAAGTCAGTGTCTGGTTTCAAACCTTCAAAGCAAATGACTCTCTTGTTAGGGACAAAAACAGCTGGTGCCTTTAAATTGAATCAAAAAATCCTAGTGCTCTTAAGAATTACGTTAAATCCACTCTGCCTGTGCTCTATAAATGAAACAACAAAGCCTAGATGACAGCACATCTGTTTACAACATGGTATACTGAATATTTTAACCCCACTGTTGAGAACTACTGCTTGGAAAAAAAGATTCCTTTCGAAATATGCCTGCTCACTGACAATGTATCTGGTCACCCAAGAGCTCTGATGGAGACAGACAATGAGATTAATGTTATTTCCATGCCTGCTAACACAGCAACCATTCTGCAGCCCATGGATCAACGAGTAATTTCAACCTCCAAGCCTTATTATTTAAGAGATTCATTTTATAAGGCTGTAGTTTTCATAGATAGTGATATTTTTTATAGATCTAGGCAAAGTCCATTGAAAACCTTGCAGAAAGGATTAACCATTCCTGATATCATCAACAAAACTGGTAAATAATGGAAAGAGGTTAAAATATCAACATCAACATGAACAGGGGTTTGGAGAAGTTGATTCCAACCCTTGTGGATGACTCTGAGAGGTTCAAGACTTCAGAGGAGGAATTAACTGCAGATATGGTGGAAATACCAAGAGAACTAGAATCGGAAGTGGAACCTAAAGATGTGACTGCATTGCTGCAAGCTCATGATACAACTTGAACAACCGAGGAATTGTTTTTGATGAATGAGTGAAGAAAGTGGTTTCTTGAGATAGAAGCTACTCCTGATGAAGATGCTGTGAAGACTGTTGAAATGACAACAAAGGATTAAGAATATTCCATAAACTTAGTTGATAAAAGCAGAGGCAGTGTTCCAGAGGACTGACTCCCATTTTGAAACAAGTTTTACTGTAGGTAAAATGCTATCAAACAGCATCACAGGCTACAGAGAAATCATTCATGAAAGGAAGAACCAATCAGTGCAGTAAGCTTCTCTGTTGTCTTATTTTAAGAAATCACCACAGCCACCCTGACTTTCAGCAACCACCACTCTGATCAGTTAGCAGCCATCAACGTGGAGGCTAGACCCTCTACCAACAAAAAGATTATGACTCGCTGAAAGGTCAGATGATGGTTTGTGTTTTTCAACAATAAAATATTTAAGTCTATTTTTGAGAGAGAGAGAGAGAGAGACAGAAAGATAGAGTGTGAGTGGGGAAGGGGAGGGGCAGAGAGAGAGGGAGACACAGAATCCAAAGCAGGCTCCAAGGTCCCATCTGTCAGCACAGAGCCCAACATGGGGCTCAAATTCATGAAATGTGAGATATGAGTCACACATATCACAGAGCTTTCAGCTCTGTTAAACCTGAGCTGAAGTCAGATGCTTAAATCAACTGAGCCACCAAAGCATCCCAACAATAATATATTTTTTTTAACTTTTTAATGTTTATTTGTTTTTGATAGAGAGACAGAGTGCAAACAGGGGAGAGGCAGAGAGAGAGGGAGACACAGAATCTGAGCACACGCCAGTCTGGGAGCTGTCAGCACAGAGCCTGACACAGGCCTCAAACCCACAAACCGCAAGACTAGGACCTGAGCCGAATTCAGACACTCAACCGACTGAGCCACTCAGGTGCCCTAAAATATTTTTAACTTAGGGTATATACACTGTTGTTTTAGACTTAATTTTATTGTACACTTAGTAAGCTAAAGTTTAGTGCAAACATACTTTTTCTACGCATTAGGAAAGAAAAAATTTCAATTGGCTTGCTCTGTTGTGATATCTGCTTTACTGCAGTGGTCTGGAACCAAACCTGAAAAATCTCCAAGATATGCCTGTATATTCTGGGCACAGTTATGTTTTCCCTACAATGGCAGAGCCCCGTGTCAGTTCAGTGAGGCATCTTTTCCTTGGTCCTGGGCCTGTGGGTCAGCAGGAAGATTTTTGTTCCAGAGTTATACATCAGGCCTGACCTAGAAGCTAGTTCTACCAGGATACCTCTACCCTAGGCACTGAGAGTAACCTTCAGAACAAGAATAATGCTCACAACAACACTCATTCTATGAATGGTAGAGGTTAAAGTAGTTGTCAAAGTAACCTGTGCTTAAAATCAACTATCAAGGATAAAGAACTGAACTTGCTATTCTCAATCAGCCTTATCATTTTCAAATTGTAAAAGCCTAGTCCCACAGGCCATAAATTATAAGGTTGGCTGCTTCAGAAGTACTCATGATATCATCAGATTGCCATGTTAATTGCCATGTTTAAAAACCGATTTATATTACTGTAAATCTGGTGCTATTTAGTGAACGTATTTATTTTACCCTAAAAACCTAAGAATTCTAATAATATTGGGTTTGGTTTCCTTTTACTCTTTTGTTTCTTCTCTTTTTGGGGGAGGGTTGTTGAGGGTACTTAGTATACTTGGCTTAAACCTCAATGAAAATGAAAGAAACATTTATAAAAGGTATTCTCCATTGGCCTTTCCCAACCATTTATACTGGAGTATCTGGCAGAGGTTAAACAGAGTATGCTTACAGCTCAGATTTCACAAGGGGAACGCACAGTGTGTCTCCAAGGAACGTTAAGTCCAAGAAGCCGAAAAGGAACTTGAGAAAAATTAAACATGTGCAAATTTTAGTTGTATTTTATTACAAAGCAAACAGGAAGTCTGACATTAAATGTAACAGGAGGCTCATTAGAAAGGCTTTCATTCAATGAAACCATGGTAACATTATAGAAATCTCAGGAGATGACTAAAAACCTAAAAGAAAAAGATAATTCTAATAAAAGCTTGTTTTTATGGCTTAATAAATATAGCTTAAACAATCAGCTGAAACTTGGGGGCAAATCTAGCAATGAGAGCAAACAGTCTCTGGAAATCTTTCTGGACTCATCCGCACAAGTCAGAAGCAGTGCCTTGCCTCTTGTCTGATGAATTAAAGCAGTTTCACAATGATGCACAAAAAGCCACCTCCCAAACTGTGAGGAGCTAATTTTAAAGTTTACCACACTTCTGAAAGCAAATCAAGGCCCATATGTTGCAACTTGGATGAGACCTAAATAATATATTTGTTGATAAGGCTTTTACTCCTGTTTAGAACCTTGTGAATGTAAAATGGGATCATTAAAGAGGTTACTAGTCAACACCAGGGTTTTCCCGTAATGTGTTCCTAAAACTGCTCAGCCAGAATCACCAAGGGAAAGAGGGTATGAGGGGTTCTGGTTAAAAATGAAAATACCCGAGGCCTTAGCCTAGACCTACTGAATACAGGATCTCTGAGGGCAGAGCCCTAGAATCACCAGGTCCCCATAATGCTGAGGCTTGCTGGAGTGTAAGACCAACATAAGAGTTGGTCACACCTTATGTGAATATGGGAACGTGTGAGTAGCCTTAAAATGTAAAGCCTGGACTCATACACAGAAATTCTGTTGAATTATTTGGGATGCAACCTGAACATTGGGATTTTTAAGAATCATCCTTGGATGCAAGTTAAGAATTACTGTAGTAGAGTCTCTTCCCAGTAATAGCCTCTTCCTCCTAATCATGCAGAAATAAAACATGAATCATAAAATAGTTATGCTCAAATAGGCACATTTCTGTGACTTATGTCTAAAACACTGCTAAGAAGCTGAAATTAGTCTCTGATTTTATGGGGCAACCCAAGATTTGGGACATAAAGTGTAGCTCAAATAAACTGTGCAAGGTGTGATTTAATCACTGTAGACAAAAAGAGAGATCTGAGCAATAAAGTTACAGACTTTATAATCCCTAATGATAAACCAGAGAAATAGGGATTTCATGGTTCTGTTAGAACTCTTCTTACTCCTTCAAAGTGGAGAGGAGTTGGGTCAGGCTTTGTAATTTGTGGCCACAATCAAGCATTATTCAATATTTTTAAACTTTAATTATTTTATTTATAAGTCAAAAGTACCAGTGGTTAATAATAACATCCAATATAGACTGACCTCTCACTATGTGTCAGGTACTATGTAAAGCATTTTAAATGCATTATGTCATCTATTGCTATGTAGTAAGTACAATTATTAGCCCATTTTATAGAATATAAACCTCAGACCTAGTGAGGTTAAATGTCCAAGGTTATACAAGGTTTTAAGAGCTTCAAAGTATATGTTCTTAATCCATTTGCTAATACCATAGATTTAAGTAAAGATCCAAGATTAACCTTCTAGTCACATAAAGAGAAAAAAGAAAAAGAGGAATGTATTTACTTCTGTCCAAAAATATTATTCTTTGATCATACCGGGCTACCCAAGCTCTGATGAATGAGTCCCCACTCACCGAAGTTTCAAGCCTTCTGTAAGTACAGGAAATCTAAACATTTTTCAGTGAATCCCACCTACCCTGGAAGTCTGCAATAGACCAATCTGTCAGGGAAGGTACAGCCTTCTATTTTAAACTATCACCAGCTCGAGGGTGCCGGCAAGATGGCAAAGAAGTAGGGAGCTCCATGCATTTCGGTTGCACCCATCTCTCAAACAGGGAAGGCCTAAAGTCATAGGACACTGAGCCACAGGAGTTTGGGGAGAGAAAGAGACAGAATACACTGGGAAGGAAACCTCATAAGTGGCTACCTCAAGAAACAAGCCAAAGTACACATGGTGGAGAGTTCCAAATACCACTATGTGTAGGGAAACAAAATAATCAAAGTCTCAACAAGAAAAATTAAGAGACACCATTCAAAGAACACTTCCTGAACAGACAGGCCTTGGACAGTCAAAGAGCCCTCTCTAACACAGCAGAACCCACAGGGTCAGAGTGCATAACAAGCTTTTAAAATTAACAAGAGATAGAAAGCTAACCAAAATGACAAAATGGAAGAACTTTCCTCCAAAGAAATTCCAGGAAGAAATGACAGCTAAAGAACTGCTCAAAACAGATATAAGCAACATAACTGAACAAGAATTTAGAAAAATAGTCATAAAATTAATCGCTGAGCTTGAAAAAGGCATGGAAGACATCAGAGAAACTATTGCTACAAAGACTATGGAGCTTTAAAATAGTTGTGAAGAATTTAAAAAATACTATAAATGAAATACATAATAAAATGGAAGCATCGAATGCACAGATTGAAGAGGCAGAAAGGAGAATAAATGATATAGAAGACACAATTATAGAAAAAAAAGAAGCTGAGAAAAAGAGAGATAAACTGATCCAGGAACATGAAAGAAGAGTTCGAGAGCTCAGCAATACAATCAAATGGAACAATATCCGTATCATAGGAATCCCAGAAGAGGAAGAGAGAGAGAAGGTGCTAAAGAAGTCCTTGAACAAATTCTAGCAGAGAACTTTCCCAACCGGGGAAGGGAAGTAGACACTGAAATTCAAGAGGCACAGAGAACTCCCCTCAGGCGTAACTTGAATCAATCTTCTGCACAACATATCATAGTGAAATTGGCAAAATATAAGGACAAAGGGAGAATTTTGAAAGCAGCTAGGGAGAAAAGGGCCCTAACATACAAAGGGNTGGGATGCAGCAAAGGCAGTCCTAAGAGGAAAGTACATTGCACTCTAGGCCTATTTCAAGAAATTAGAAAAAGTGCAAGTACAAAATCTTACAGTGCACCTAAAGGAACTAGAAGGAAAGCAACAGGAGCACCCCAAACCCAGTGAAGAAGAGAAATAATAAAAATCAGGGCAATAAAAACGTAGGGAATAAACAACAGGGAAATAAACAATGTAGAAACCAAAAAAACAGTTGCACAGATCAACAAAACCAAGAGTTGGTTTTTTGAAAAAATAAACAAAATTGACAAACCTCTAGCCAGGCTTCTCAAAAAGAAAAGAGAGATCACTCAAATAGACAACATCATGAATAAAAAAGGACTTATTACAACCAACCCCTCAGAAATACAAGCAATTATCAGGGAATACTATGAAAAATTATATGCCAACAAACTAGACAACTTAGAAGAAATGGACAAATTCCTTAACACACACTCACTACCAAAATTCACACAGGAAGAGATAGAAAATCTGAAAAGACCCATAACTAGTTAGGAAATCGAATCAGTTATCCAAAATCTCCCAACAAATAAGAGCCCTTGGCCAGATGGCTTCCTTGGGGAAGTCTACCAGACATTTAAAACAGAATTAATACCCATTCTTCTCAAGCTATTCCAAAAAATAAATATCAAAGGAAAACTGCTGGACTCATTTTACAAAGCCAGCATCACTTTGATTCCCAAGCCAGACAGAGACCCACCAAAAAAAAAAAAGAACTACAGATCAATATCCTTGATCTATACAGATGCAAAAATCCTCAACAGGATACTTGCAAATCGAATCCAGCAGCACATAAAAAGAATTATCCACCATGATCAAGTGGGATTCATTCCTGGGTTACAGGGCTGGTTCCATATTAGCAAATCAACCAATGTGATACATCTCATCAACAAAAGAAAAGATAAAACCATATGATCCTGTCAATAGAGGCAGAAAAAGCATTCGACAAGATACAGCATCCCTTCTTAATAAAGACCCTTGAGAAAATCAGGATAGAATGAACTTGCTTAAACATCATAAAAGCCATCTATGACAAGCCCTCAGCTAACAGCATCCTCAACGGGGAAACACTGAGAGCTTTCCCCCTGAGATCAGGAACACGACAGGGATGTCCACTCTCACCACTGTTGTTTAACATAGTGCTGGAAGTCCTAGCATCAGCCATCAGACAACAAAAGGAAATAAAAGGCATCAGAATTGGTAAAGAAGAAGTCAAACTTTCACTTTTCACAGATGACATGATACTCTACATAGAAAACCCGACAGACTCCACCAGAAGCATACTAGAACTGATCCATGAACTCAGCAATGTTGCAGAGTACAAAATCAACGTACAGAAATCAGTTGCATTTTTATACACCAACAATGAAGCAACAAAAAGAGAAATCAAGAAACTGATCCCATTCACAATTGCACAAAAAACTCTAAAATACCTAGGAATAAACCTAACCTAAGATATAGGAGATCTGTATGATGAAAACTATAGAAAACTTATGAAGGAAATTGAAGACACAAAGAAATGGAAAAACATTCCATGCTCATGGGTCGGAAAATAAATATTGTTAAAATATCATTACTACTCAAAGCAATCTACACATCAAATGTAATCCCAATCAAAACTGCACCAGCATTGTTCTAAAAACTAGAATAAATTATCCTAAAATTTGTATGGAACCACAAAAGACCCCGAATAGCCAAAGTAATATTGAAGAAGAAAACCAAAACGGGAGGCATCACCATCCCGGACTTTAGCCTCTACTACAAAGCTGTGAAATCAAAGACAGTANATACACAATAATAAACTCAAAATAGATAAAGGGCCTGAATGTGAGACAGGAAACCATCAAAATCCTAGAGGACAAAGATGGAAACAACCTCCTTGACCTCAACCGCATTAATTTCTTACTTGACACATCCCCCAAAGGCAAGGGAATCAAGAGCAAAAATGAACTATTGGGACCTCATCNAAATACTATATAGCAATGAGAAAGAATGGAATCTGACCATGTGTAGCAACATGGATGGAACTAGAGGGTGTTATGCTGAGCGAAATAAGTCAGGCAGAGGACAGATACCATATGTTTGGAGGCATAGGAGGATTAGGAGGAACTTAATGGAGGACGAAGTGGGAGAAGAAGGGGAAAAATAGTTGAGAAGAGGGAGGAAGGCAAACCATGAGAGACTCTTGAATGTTGAGAACAAACTGAGGGCTGAGTGGGGGTGGGGGAGAGGGGAAGGGGGGTAATGGGCATGGAGGAGGGCACTTGTTGGGATGAGCACTGGGTGTTATATGTAAACCAACTTGACAATAAACTATAAAAAGATAAATCAATAAACAAACAAACAAACTACCACCAGCTCTAAGACAAATCCAATAATTGGAAGGAGTGAAGACTTTGTTTGGAAACTGGAGAGGAAATCTCAAGGGTCCACGGGGACAGGAAGGCACAAAATAACATGCATTAGGGACCATCTGCCTACTCAGTGGGAGTCCCAGGTCTTAAGTGCTCACATGTGTATGTGTTCAATGATCTTCATATCTCAGTTGCTCCCACTGCTGAACTGGACCCTTATCTTATTAAATACTTAGAGGATAAATTCCTTTTTAATGCTATCTTTCTCAAGTGGATTTTCTTATAGAATGTATTGTCACCTCATTTTTTTAAATGTTTAAATGTCATGGGAGGACTAGGCTTGCAATACTTAGAAAAAAAAATGCTGGCACCCAGTGGACCAATGACCCTCTTCAATCATCTTGGGGAAAGGAGACACAAAGCACTTGCATCAAATAAAAGTACTATGGGCAAAAATATGAGTGGGAGAAATAAAAGCATTTGCTGATTCTAGAGTCAGTGCCCAACATCTTTTCATCAGCTAAGATATTTTTAGCCTGAGAAGAAAAGCAAGAAATCCTGATTTCTTGTCCCTCTTCCACTTGTAACTTACCATGGCTTGAGCAAGTTGCCACTTTCCTGGGCCTGTTCCTTCCTCTCAAACATTGGAGATAATGATAGTGTTCTAGCCACTTAATCCTACTAATGGTGCTGGGATTAATGAGAAAATTTTAGAAAGAAAAGGAAAAAAGTCTTTGACCACAGATGTCCGGTAAGTACAATATTTTGTTATAAACAATAATAATGGGCCTTATGCTACTCATGCCTGGGGAGCAAACCATTCCCCTCTTGGCCTGCATTAATACTTGGACCCAAGAGTGCTCATTAGTGTAAAAATGTATGTACTGAAAGGCACCCTAGGGGCCTAAAGGAGTTAATCCATCTCCAAAAGGTGTCTAATTTACTCTCCCACCCCAACCCTTCCCACACAAGGCTCCTATCTATTATTATTAGTGCAGAATAACTTTACCCTTCTTACAGGCCTACTGGGCCTCATGTGCTTCATCCAATTTCCTTAACAGAATATAAGGGATCTGAATGTGCTGTTGGAATAGTACCTTCTTTTGAATATTTGATCTTACTTGACTGATTGGTGGAAGCAGACACAAATTAATAATGATTACAATGTGACAGTATATAATTGGTACCATTTCCTATTTCATTCTCAAAGTAATTTTTTCCCAGTACAGAATAAGTCTATTCTCTTCAGGTACCATACTTTTAAAATTCTCCCTCTTCCTCCTCAGCTTCTCTCCAATACCTTTTGCATTTTTGGTCAATATAGCACACTTTCTGCTCCCTTCACTGTAACAAACCTTCCCACAGGTTAGCACAGAAGCCATTAAGATGCTGGCTGAGTCATCAAGATTCTTTGAAACAGATCAAGAAGCAAATAGGTACTTACTGTATCATTATGATCATCATAAAAATCCTTATAGTTTTAACATAACAGGGTCAATTAACTTGGAACAATCATCCCCTTGATAGACATCCTGCTCTCTTTCATCATAAATACCAGTATCAACGTTAAATAGAAAGCAGGGGTACCTAGGTGGCTCAGGCAGTTAAGCGTCTGGCTCTTGATTTCAGCTCAGGTCATACTTTCAAAATTCTCTCTCTTCCTCCTCAGCTTCTCTCCAATACCATTTGCATTTTTGGTTAACAAAGCACACTTCCTGATCCTGCTTCTGTGCTGACAGCATGAAGCCTACTTGGGATTCTCTCTCCCTCTCTCCTCTCTCTCTCTCTCTCTGCCCCTCCCCTGCTCGCACTCTTTCTCTCTCTAAATAAATAAATAAACTTTAAATAGATGATAGATAGATAGATAGATAGATAGATAGACAGACAGATAGATAGATGATAGATAGATAGGAAGGAAGGAAGGAAGGAAGGGAGGGAGGAAGGTACATACGTAGGTAGGTAGGTAGAAGGTAGAAAATCCCCAGGAACCCTTGCAGTCAACAAATCATCTGACTTTTACCACACAAATGTTTCAGAGAACATCCTTATTTATTTTAATGTGTTGTTGACTGTTATGCGAGCTTAAGGACGTGACGAGTATATAAAACATGTTGAAAGCCCTGATACTGAATAACGAATAAATAAACCTAATAATGAATAATGAACCTACTGTGCTTACTGTGCATCTTATGGCAATTTTATGAAGCCCAGACAGCTGGAATCAACTTAGCAATCATCTAAACCAAAATTTTACCTTAGGATAGAGTAACCAAAGCCCAGTAAGATAAAATGATTTTCTCAAAGATGAATCCTGTCTATCCATTCATGGCTCTCTCCACTAATAAAGGTGAGGTGTAAAAAGGAAAATACTTGATTTACAGACAACTTCAGTCAATTAAGATTTCTAGAGATTTGATAGAAAAATCACCTTAGGGTAACATCAACATTATCCAAATCAAATTGAAATCCTACTCCAAACTGTAGTATCAGCCCTAAGTCTACCATAGAGTTGAATTTTATTTTCTTTAACACGAACTAATCTCATAGAGAAATAATTAACCATTTATGTAAATAAGGAAAGAAAAAGGCCAGAGAGCATGAATTTAAAATGTGTATATAGGCATGTTTATGTTAGCCTGACTTAACTCTACAGCAACCCTGCATTCCTGACACCAGTAGATAAAGAAAAACTCTCATAGATCAATTTGATAACAAGGAGTTCCCAAACTCTACCTAAAGTATTAATCTTGAGCTCCTGAAAGGCAGAGCTTGTCACAGAGGCTTGCAGGGGATCTTAATGACCTGGCAAGAAAGGAGCTGTTACAGGATGATAACGAGACAGGGAAATGCCTCCAGGTCACTGAGAGCAGGAAGTACAGTGGAGACTCGTCTCCATCTCATATATATCAACATTAAGCTGAGATTCATTCAACACCTGATCTCTATTTTCTCTTCATCCACCACTCCCTACCTTAAGTAAATGCAAAGAGAAAGAAATGTGAACAATTCTTTTGAAAAAACACTCTTCAGGAAAGTTTCCAAGAATAATTTTACCTCTGCAAAAAGCAAGGAGTTAGTTAAATGTTCTTTCAACTGAAGCATAAGACTTCAGACAATACCTATGAGAGTTGAGAAAGAATTCTTTTCATATACATGACTGAACAATTAAATTTATAAGCTGCATTTATTTTTTCTCTATTTCTTCTAACTATCTGTAACCTCCAAAAGACTGTCTGACTGTGTACATGGCCTCTCAGTGATTTTTTCTTTTCTCCTTTTTTTTTTTTTGGGGGGGGGGA